>NC_092215.1:36556994-36581215 GCF_043381705.1 Parasteatoda tepidariorum
GTGTATATATATATATATATATATATATATATATATATAAAGTTAGCTACTTCTATTTAATTAAAAACCACTTTGAATAGATGTTGTAAATGCCTCAAAATATTTTTATTAACTGCTTTCCTATGTTTTCGATGCTATATTAATTGGATAAATTTTTGGTTTTTCTACAATTACTTTAGTGCGAAACAAAGCACTTAGAAACACTCAATTACGTAATTAAGTCGAATGTTACAAATTGTCACACTAAATTCATTGAACATAAATTACTCGGAAACGGTTTAGTCTTTAGAAATCATTTAGAAAAAATGTGACGTCAATAAATTAGAAGCAAATAAATGTCTACAAAGGGAAACAAAAGGTTTAGTTCACTTTTTGGGTGTTTGCTTTGGAGGTAAAGGAAATGAAATAGTTTACTTTAAAAATGACTATTTCAAAATAGGAAAAATTTGTTTTCTGTATATTGAAGGTAACAATTTATTTTTTTCTAAAACAAAACTGTTATATAGACCTAAATTTAAGAAAGCGGGATTTACAGATTAAACGTGTTAAAAAGGATCCAGTTACACAATTTTTTAGAAGCAATTTGTCAGTTTGAATAACTATTATATTAGTTACTATCAAATTGCTTAAAAATGCTTCCAGAATTTGATTCTCGTATCAAGCATTTTTTTTGACTAAAATACCAAATAAATTTCATGCATACCTTTTCAGCATATCGAGTTAATATGACGACATAGTTTTTCTATGTAATAGTTTTAGATTTTTAGTTTTTTCACGAAAGTTTTCAATCGCAATATAAATCCTTTTTTTACATATGATTTGAGATGAGGCATATTTATTTTTGCTTCAGTGCTTCTTAGATAATTTTTTTTAATTCTTAGAATTTCAGAAAATTAACTGTATATTCTACAGAAGAAAAATGCATTTTTTATAGAGAGAATTTTTTAAAGAATTTTTTTTTCTGCTTTTATCCGTTATCCGAGAACTGTGAAAAATTCCCGTTCGTTTTACAGTTTTGCATGTGTCTATACATTTGTCTAGGAATTATTTTATGGACTATTTGATTAAAGAATTTTTTTATATTTCACAGTTATAATAAAATATATCGAATTACAATTTTTGGCAAATAAGTTTTGATATTTCCTGTAAAAACTATGAATATTAGTATGATGTCTAATTGGTAATCTCTCCTCTACGTAGAGTTTTATGAGTATTATAAAGCAAAAATAATGAAAAAGTAATGAATTTCAGCAAATCTGTGTGATTTTGAAAAGAAATCGTAAACAATCGATTGATTTATAATTATGCACAGGACATCCTTGAAAATGTTTTCTTAATTATACATTACAGTGAACAATTTTCGCTCTCTCCATAAGATAAAAAAACTAATCAGGAAATAAGTTTTATGAATGTAATCATATTTGCACTGAAAATATCTTTCAAAAATGCACATACATGTTTTAAAATACAGAAAAAATAAATACAATTCATCACACTATGTTTCGTTATACATTTAGTTATTTAAACAAATTTTAAATCAAACAATACACTGGTTTTACAATCATCATGAGCAGTGCATGCAATGCAGTCAGATTTGCATGACCTATATACTTTGTGAATCCATATTCATGTTATATGCAGCAGAAAATATTAAACTTTTACAACCTAGTACTCTGCATATTGATTCCAAGCAGTATCTTTTAAATGAAACCCTTGAAATAAGAGCAAAAGATGTTACTTTATACGACGAAATTTAGCCGAATCACCAGCATGAATGAACAAATATCATAAAAGGAGCTTAAAAGTGATTGGATCGACCAAAATATGCAAATTAGATCGATGGAACTGAACTGTTCTGATATAAGGGCTTTATGACTATAAGAATGCATCGTGAGGAAGACTCTATGAGCCATCTACCATAAAACTGGCCAAGAAAGTTATACTGGCTTCGGTTACATTAAGAGTTTGGCTGTAAATTAACCATTTCACTGAGTACTGTAATCTAATAAGTAAACTTTATTTGGTTGTTCATAGGTAAAGCTTTATAGATTTGTTTGATTACGAAAGATTTAAGTTCTTTTCAAAATTTTTCCTAAAAGAAATTTTGAGAACATAAAACTGCACATAATATTAGTTTAGGGTAAGATTTTTTTCTTCTTTTTACAGAAATCGATAAAATCATGGAAACAGTGCAGTGTGATTGTATTTTTCGTGTGGATTTAAAAGGATGGATCTTCGCACTTTAATTTAAAACATAAAAATATAATGTATTTCTACTTCAAAAAAAAATTGGTACATCAAATAGTGATAGAAAAAAGTATATTCAAGTAAAGTTAAATTATGGAGTTAAAGGATTGTTAAATTATTGAGTTTCGTCTTTCATTGGTTACCGTTATTAGGTTTTTAAGACAGCACTTTCTAAGATCTTCCAACACTTCCGCGTTCCAAAGATCTTTAAAAAAACAATTAAAATTAATGAATATTTTTAATATTTTTGAATAATCTGCTGTGCAATATACTCGATGACTGTGCAATATAATATTATAACTGTGTTCTAGATGCAATTCTATATAAATTGCAAATGTGTGTTTGTTATGTGAAAATTATACAATTAAATTTCTCACTGCTTATACAATTAAATTTGTCTCTACTATTAAAATTAATACAATTAAATTTGTCATTATTAAGAGAGTTTATACAAATAAATTTGTCACTACTGATTCAATTAAATTTGTCGTTATTAATAGAATTTATTCAAGTAAATTTGTCACTAGTAATACAATAAAATTTGTCACTACAGATAAATGTGTGTTTGTTATGTGAAAATTATACAATTAAATTTCTCGCTGCTAATACAATTAAATTTGTCTCTACTATTAAAATTAATACTATTAAATTTGTAGTTATTAGCAGTATTTATACAAACAAATTTGTCACTAATGGTACAATTAAATTTTTCACTAATAATATAATTCATTTAAATAAGTTTGTCACTAATAACACAATAAAACTTGTCACTACAGATATTTATCAGTTTATATTATTGTTGAAGTGTTGAAATATGTAAACTATTTTTCTGCATAAATATAGTTTTGCTGATGTAAACAAAACATGTTTTTTTTTTAAAAAATACCTTTCTGACGACATTTTAAAAATACTCTCTTCTGCATACGTTTGTTATGTGAAAATTAAACAATTAAATTTCTCGCTGCTAATACAATTAAATTTGTCTCCACTATTAAAATTAATACAATTAAATTAGCAGTTATTAATAGAATTTATGCAAATAAATTTATCACTAATGATACAATTAATAGAATTTATTTAAATAAATTTGTCACTAATAATACAACAAAATTAGTCACTACAGATATTTATCAACTTATATTATTGTTGATGTGTTGAAGCACATAAACTATTTTTCTGCATAAATATAGTTTTACTGATATAAACAAAACACGTTTTTTCAAACAAAAATACTGTTCTGACAACATTTTAAAAATATTCTCTTCTGAATACGTTTTGGAATGCAAGAGAAAAACTTGCAAAACTTCTTCGATGAATCAAATAATCGATTAAAATATTCACTGACAATTTAAATAAAAGGCGTGATAAAATTTTCATGTCATACATCAGGAACGTGATATGGTTCTCTACAAGTTTTTAGTCGTTCAAGTGTTGAATATTTCCTTTGCTAAGAAGATAGCAAGATGCTTGAATGTCAAAAGGTCCTGAATTACATCTTAAAAAATATGTAAAGCAATGGATTTAAAGAAAATGGATTTTGCTATAGCGTTAAAAAGGAGTAGGGTGCAGATTAAGCTGCATATTTAAAAAAATGTCACATTATTTTTGAGTATTACATTAGTTTGTTATAAAAAATATTGTTAATAAATTTGATTGTTTCTTTTATCTAAAAGTTGATAATATAACTATCATAAAATGAAATAAAGAAATGCAACAAATTTTATTATTATTGGATTATAGGTGAATGCATGTTAATGAAATGTTGTTTATAAGAAAATCAAATTAAATTTACATCGAAATATATACAAAAGGCATTTAGAAATATTTACAAAGCTATATTTAAGTGCAAATGTTTTTGCAATGTTTACAAAGTGCTAAAACATGTATCTATTTTGCATGTAACTATTTCTTCATTTAAATATTAAAAATTGTTTGTCTCATTAAAGAGTTTAGCTTAATACTTTTTTCTTCAATGTTGAAATTTTTAAGAGAATTTTTTTTCAATATTTGCTTTAAGATAGAATATTTTTGTTAAATTTTTTTAGGATCTTGGCCACGGTTTTTGAGAATTACACGAACAGAAGATAACTGATAAATTTATCACATTGCATGGTAAAGAAATTTTTGGCGGAAAAACGACAATAATTTTGGTAATAACACTTAAATATACCTTAGTTAAATTATTAGTTTGGTAATTTTTCTGTTCATACAGTAACGATTTACCGAAAATTCTAGTTTTAAAATTATTATTTTTTTATCGCATATTTAGAAACAGACACAAAACTTAAAATGGAAATTAAGCGAAATAAATGATTTTTTGGTCATGCTTTAAGGCATCATGATATAGGAGTATTTATCGAATTTTAAAACTTCTACTAAGTTTTAATAATCTCTTATAAATATTAAATAAAATAATTTTTAAAATAAAGATTTACAAAATTATATCAATATATCTGTAATTCTTATCTGTTTTGTTCTTAGAAAACTTCGAACCTTGCCAAGTAAATATTCTTATGAAAATTCTGAAGATATATAATAAATTTCCAATGAAAGTATTAAAAAAGTTGCACATAATGTTTTGTAGTGAGTTTTAGTTTTCAGTTTAAATTTTGAACTCACGGGCATTATTCAAAAACGTTTCAAGAAATCAAAAAACTACCGAAATACATTCGATAAAATAAGAAATTTTCTATAAAAATCAAGATTTTCAAATGCAAAAAACAGGTGACGTTATAAAATAAATAATTGCTTTTTATATTAATTAAACAATACTTTTTTATTAATCTATATATTACCATAGTCTTTTCAGATATATTGAAACAAACAGTAAAAAAATTCAATTAAATTTTTTTTAAAAATTAAGTGCTTTAACGCAAAATTAATAAGTAAAGGATATTTTGAACCCAAATATGTTTATTTTTTTCCATTATCATAATCATTGCACTTTAAATGAAGATTGAAATACTGTGTTATCGAGCTCGCAGACAGTTAACGAGTCTCATACTTAGCTGTAGTGACTAATATTTTGCTGAATTAAGTTAGAATTCAACTTCTGTAAGTCTTTTTTATATATATATATATATATATATATAACTTTTAATAAATTTGATACCCTGAGCATAGCTTGAAATCGTTTAAATATAGTGATAGTTAGTCGATAATAGTTACAAATTTTTCTTCAAATCTATTTTGTATCTATTATAGATATATACCGAAAACCAACGAAATGAATTATGTTAGCACCCAAAATCCAGAATCCAGACAAAACTTATGAAAACCAAACTTCGAACACGATAACTATCTTGGAAACAAAAATTATATGATATTTTTCGAAATTCTATTAATAATACTTCTTTTCATTTATTAGTATATACTGTTATGATAGAGATAATGGTAAACATGTGTTAAAAATAAAAAAAAAATCCATTTTGATAACAAAATTAAAGCAGATCACTTTTTGAGATGCAAATTTAATGTCATAAGTAGGGGTAATTTAGGCGACAATCACCTAAACTAGCCAAAACTCATTAGAATATACTGGGTATCCAAAAAGTGGGTATGAAAATCCGATGTAAAAAAAACGAAAAAAAATTATAAATGTAAGTTTTTTTTTACATTCTTCTAAGAAAACTAGAGTCATATATTCTCAATATATTTTAAATTTATATAAGGTTTTTATAAACAGACGGGGCTGATGCTTAAGAGAAGACAGTAGAATGAGACGCTTTTGACAGTAGAATGACATGTAAAGTGCGCAAAATAAAACACAACCACCCTATATATCTAATAATCGGATCCTTTGATTTAATGACTGGAATCTTCTAGAACCAAATCTTAATGGTTCCAGGGGGTGACCTCAAATATGCTAATTAATAAGTGCAGACGATATTTTAAATTGCGGAATTGGACACAAAAACTTTTTTTAGATGGTTTCGGATTTCTGACTCTCAAATATAGGGAGTAGCTGCAATCTGTGAAATATGGTCCCAAAGTATGATCAGGAGAGCGGTCCAAAGTTTGGACCCGTTTATGTGAATTTTACTTTTTAAGTATTTAGCCTTATCTCGAAAATTTTAAAACTAATTTAAAAGTTCTTGCTCACAATTATAAGATGCATTCATCCAAAGATAACCCTAAGAAAAATATAATTTTTAGTACGTCTTTTCTTATTTTTTATTATTTTATTTAACCCTTTACTTACGGCTGGTACAACTCATGATCCAGAAGGACAACTGCTATCATGCCGTAGGAAAAAGGTTAATAATATTCGAAATTTTTTTCAACTGTAAAGCATACCATTTTTTACATTATTTCAAGGAGTGCAATTTTAAATGGCAAAATACAAAATATGAGCTAAATCCATCGAATAATTTCTGCGAAATCAAATTTGGAAAAAGTCATACTTTTAACATTTAATTTCTCAGGATTTTACTCACATTTAGTAATTTGCCATGTGAAAATACGTTCTTTAACATGATGCAAGAAATTGCATTCCTTACATTTCAAAATGTTTTCGACTATAGAAAAGAAAAGAATAAAAAATATTAAATATTAAATAATTTCACGAGATACGGCAATATATGTTGAAAGTAAAATTAACATTAAGGTGCCGAAACATTGGACCGCTCTCCTGGTCAAATCCAGATTCCAGATCCAGATTTCTATTTCCCAGATCCATATACTCGGCTGACCCTGATATTTTTCGGGCAGAAGCCCCTATCCTTCAAAAGGAAGGTATGTTTATTCGGAGAAAGTACGTTTTTGCGTCTGATTTCGTAACTTAAAATAATGTCTGCACTAATTAATATCATATTTGAGATCTTCCCTTCGAACCATTAATATTGAGAATGCGAAAATTCGATTATTAGATTAGGGGGGTCCGTCTTTTTTTTTTCTTTCGAGCACTGTAGAATGTAAAAATTGTCAAACCAAACTGCGATAAAAAATCTTGGCATCCTGAGTGCCGGTATTTTTTAAAGTAAAAAGTCATTTTTACCGTAACATTTTACAGTACAAAATATCTGATACACCGTAATGCTTAAGATCAATTTGTTTTAAATATTTGAAATACTTTAAGACCATCTGTCGACTGACAATACAACTAATATTGGATTTTGCCAAGAGAATCATTTTCTACTTTGCCGAATGAAACTGTACATTTGGATTTATAAATAATGAATCAGCTTTTCGGACAGCTGACAATTACGCAAAGCTTAAATAACAAAGAATTTTGCTTGCGTAATTTGTCTTATTTTTTAAAATTATTATTCGCAAAGAAAGAACATCCAAAAAATTTTTCAGAATTTTATATAAACCTGTATTTCCAGAATTCATTAATAACATAAGCACATTTCTCAACACTAAGCTTTTTAAAAATATTAAATGACTAACTTCGAAACAAAAATAATATTCTAGAATAACTTAACATTAATACTTCTTTTTATTTATTTATATCTACTGCAATGCTGAAGATAATATTTAACAATTGCGATAAATCAAAAAAATGTCCGATATGATAATAAAATAAGAACAAATAACTTCGTAGGAACTAAGACAAAAGTCATAAGTAGGGATTATTTAGTTGCCAATTGTGAAAGCAACGCAGGACGAGTAAAGTTTCTCCATTATCGTTGCACTTTACTCTTATATTGATTGCTACCTCGTCTATGCTCTCAGTCTGCTCCATCCTTACATTTTCTCTTTCTTTTCCATAAAGTATCCTACCCTACAGGAAATGAACTCATTCTCAGAATAGAGTTGATAATATTTGGGGGCAAGTGTCCTGATAAGAAGTTGTACACTAGGGATGAGCTTCATTCTGGAATATCCATTTACTAGGAGCATACTTGGTGCCGTAATTCGGGAACTTCAATTAAGGAGCGGAAATCTGTTGGGTAACAAACGACGAAAGGTCCTTATTTATCGCTACAAATGTTTATTAGGTTGAAACGATGTTCTTTAGAAAAGAAATAATAGTTGACGTAAATACTTTCATTGTGTCAAAAATGAAAATAGGTAGAAATGTTGTTAATCATCCGAGTATGGAAAAGATAATTGAAGCATTTGAATTGCTGTGTATTCCGAGTAAGTAAATATGTAATTTCATAAAATGCTCATAGAAAAGTATTCTTTTAAAATTACCACAATTTATGGTAATGACACTTTTGGCTTTCTGTTCATATGGTAACAGTTTTCTGGAAATGTTGATTCTCGAAATTATAAGTCTTATTACTACACATTTAGTAAAAGTTACAAAACTGACTGACTCAAACTTAACTCACTCTAATTTTTAGTTTACTGTCACTTTAAATAATGCAGGAATCTACAACTCTTCGAGATTTCGAAAAATAAATACCCAAAATAGGGATGTGGGAGCCCACATTTTTATCACACGTGAAGAAAAAAAATTCTGGTAAAATTACCGTTCAATCTGATAAAAGAAAAAAAACACATATTTCTAGTTAATGAAACTAACTTTTTTTGAGTTCAAGTCAGTAGTTTTGTAATTTTCCATTCATATGGTATCGGTTTAATGGAAATATTGGTTTTTAAAATTATATTTCTTACTATCACCATACCTGCCAACTTTTAATCCTTTCCATTATAATTTTTCCCAGTGGTATTAAAATGGAATTAAAACTTCATGGAAGCAAACAAATACGTTGTATTTGAGAAAACTTAAATTGACAATCATGATAGTAACGCATATTCATATATGTGCTTAATTTTTGAAAGAATAGTGGTGATCAAAATCATTTAAAAATTAAATTTATAAAAGAAAAAATAGTGTATATTTACTACCACTTTAAATATGAAAATAAAATCTTCCGGAAAATCCGGAAGAGTTGGCAGGTATGTATCACGCATTTTATAAAATTACAAAACTTAATAATAAGTTTAACCGATTAAATAGTTTTTAAGCCACACACTACTTTAGTGATATACTTTAGAGCATGATAAAATTACAAATAATACCAAATATAACGAATTTTGTCACTTATAATAAAACCTTTTTTTATTGCTTATTTTACACGAATTATTATAAGAGCATTTCGGTGAAAATTATCGCATCTTTCGTTGTTCCTTTAGAGCCAGAAATATAATAAATTTTACCATATTTTGACAGTTTTGACTATACTTTTTTCTTCATTATAGGAATCATACAAATATATGCATTTAAAAGCTATAAATTGTCTATATTTCAAGGCATAAATAAAACAATAGGCTTTTAATGCAAAACAATAAGTACGGGACTAGCAGAAAAAAAATCATTTTCGTAAATATTATATAACCATATCAGTACGCTTTGTAGAAAGTACTGAATAATGTGGAAAGTACTCTAATTACAGCTAGCTATTTCATTAAATAAAGTTTTATTTCCTAAATCCAATACTTCGAAAAATATACTAAAACTATATTTATGTGCATGAAATTAAAAGGGCAATGCACTATATTTCTTTAAAATATTTTTTTTCTAATGCCCGTCTGTGGAAATACTTCTCGTCATACAGGTATCTGAAGGGCAGGTTTGTTGGTCATTTCTTCAGTTGCACCATATTAGGTGGGTCAAGGTTGCACCTATAGTCAGGACTGATAGTACAGAGACTGAAAGAACATCCATGCCTTCCCCGGGAATCAAACCCAGAAACTTTATGATGCAAGGTCAGTTCCCCGACCCCTACACAGGCATTTCTGCTTTTTACAATATTTAAAACCACATTTTATGCTACCAAGATTAAAACGCTTCTTAGCTATATGGTAAAACAGAAAAAAATGGTACACATATTTCAAATAATTTTATTTTTCAAAAGTAATTGAAATTTATATTCACAATTTAGGTAACAAGGGTGATTTAGAACAAATGATACATGAAAAGACTTTAAACACTTAAGTATAATACTGTTACGGAAAAACAAATGTAGTAACCAAAGTCGGGTAAACTGTTCAAACGTAAGTTTTTTGGTCTTTGCTACATGATTAAATAGTAAATTTTATACTGTTAAGTGCAAATACTGTAAAAGTTCATTAATTTTGAGAAATACATTTCGGTAAACCCAATTTTCCCACTTTTAATTCGGTAAACCCAATATGATGCGAAATACATAGGACAAAGTTACATGATGAATTAAGAATTAAAAAAGATGAATGCACTAAAAAATCTACTTAAAATGTTTAACAGAACTAACTAATAATTAAAAAAAGAGATTTCCCAGACTTTTCTTTCCATGTATAAAAAAGACTGATACCCTATGAAAAATCATGGATCAAATAACGGTAAAATGTACAGCCAACCTGGGTGCATCATCCGTAAAATTAATCTTACAGTAAAATTTTAAAGCATACATTTTACAGCAACAATTATTTAACTACAGTGAGTCATTGATATTACAGTAAATATAGCAGTAAATATTACGGTATATAAGATTTTTTACCGTAAAATTTATACTTCCAAAAGAACCAGTACCCTGGGTGCATCAACAGTAAAATTATTGTTTCCCTGTCATATAAATGTCCACCGTAAAATTTTATACTGTGTATTTTACTGTAATATTTATTTAACTACAGAGATTAAATGATTTTACATTAAACATTAACATTTTGATTATATCTGTAAAAATTACAGTATATCAGATTTTTTGTTTCATAAAATTTTACTGTAAGAAGTACATTTTACAGTAATTTGAACCGAAATTGTTTACAGTGTAGATTGGAGTGGTTTTTATCATGGAAGGAATTTAGATAATGTAGTCTAATATTATACAGGAAAATATGTAATTGATTTGCAAGGAAAGCTGTAGGCTTCCCCATTTTCAATGGCGTTAAATTTACATTACCACCAATTCTGCGGAATCGTGGTTGCGAAAAAAATAACGCTATCCTGACCATTTAATAAGTTGGTGGTTTTCGTAACTTTAACAAGTTAATCAATTATGAATTTAAGAACTATCTGATTAGAGAGTAACATTTGTCTTGAAATTAATTAATAAATGAATTTAAATAAATAAATGAAACACGATATTTTAGGAAATAGAAAGAAATGTACTAATAAAGACTTTTTTTAAAAAGGAATTTTTAAAACTTGTGACAACTAAACAAGATAAGCATCATTTGAATTATTTTTATCCCATGTAAAAAAAAAAGAATTATATTTGAATTAGAGAGATTCCTATGAATGCCTCTTTTTCAAAGCATACGAAGCAAAAACAACTCTTCAGAGACAAAAAGAAGTCATGTACTGTAAAATAAAGTAGAAATATAGAAATAAATCATATTTTATAAATAAGAAAGGAATATATACAATAAAAGAATGTTCTTCTTCCATGAAATGGCATTAAAAAAATTATTCATCTTCAAGAATGAAATGGGACTTGAATAAAAGGAATTTATTTGTTAAAATTCACCATAAATTAAAATCTTGCAAATCATTCAAAGAAATAAAAAGGTATTTTAATCTGATTTATTGTTGTATCTGTCAAAAGAAAATAATAATTAGATTTTTCTTTACAATAAAGATTTACCTTTGTTTCAAAATTCGAAAAGCTTAAATCAACATAGCACGAAAAATAGTTAAATGACACAAAGAAAAGGAATTATCACGGAAATATTAAACATATAAAAACTTTAATTTAATTTTTTTTTAAAAAGCTGGAAATAAAAATTTTTCAATAAGAAAAAAATAGCTTAAAAATAAATCACTCGCAATATAAGATAAATTTATAGATGAATAAAAAATTGGATTCTGATTTTAAGGCTAAAAAATAAATTCCGATTATTTTTTAACTTGATAGAGTTATTAAACTTCAGTGGTTGAGTCAATAAAATATAAAAGACAATGTTTTATTTTTAAATAAAAAGTTGCCTTAGTATGGTTTTAAGATAGGTGCTTTACAGATTTCAAGAATTTCCACTATACAACAGCATAGTGCATTAAAAATCATAATGACTATGTAAAAATACACATGTTTATAACCAAAAGCAGCAACAAAAAATGCCCTCCTAAGCACTTTGAAAATTTTGATTCGTCATTCTACAGCCTCAAGCTCTTCTGTTATGGGTTCAAGAAATTTTCAATTTATAATTTTCCAGTCTTTGGAAAGCCAAAACGGCAATTTTGTTTGTAAAATGCTACCTTTATTTTTTTCAATTGGTAATTTTGATAAGCTTTATTTTAAAATTAGATTCTAACTTTTCCTCAACTTACAAGTAGGAGAGATATATGATACCATGGTGTGGAGAAGAGGAATATTTCGAATATTTCTTCCATGAATTGTATCCTTTACATTGTTTGAAAAAATTTTTGCAAATTTTGAAGCATTATAAAACTTTGTCACATTGTAGTTGCATGACAAAAACATGTGGGAGCTGCATTAAAAAAAAGTTTCTTTGGTGGAAAAGCAATTAAACTTTTGATTTAATTTTCCAGTTTAGACTATTTTTATTTATTATTTTTTCGTAATAATATACTTTATACAAGAAATAAATATGCTTATAATCAGTTTATGACTCTCTTTTGATGCATTCTTAAATGAACAGATGATGAACTTAGAATAATTTACTACGCTTAGTGACAGGCCTATTGTTTATAACTCAATATTATTAGGTGGATCGATGGTTCGTGGAAACATTTAGTAGTAAACATTTAGTAGTAAACATTTAGTAGTAAACATTCAGTAGAAACATTTAGTAGCAAGTATTTAGTAGTAAACATTTAGAAGTAAACATTTAGTAGTAAACATTTAGTAGTAAACATTTAGTAGTAAACATTTAGTAGAAACATTTAGTAGTAAGCATTTAGTAGTAAGTATTTAGTAAAAATATTTAGTAGTAAACAATTAGTAGAAAACATTTAGTAGTAAAACTTAACTTTTAACTAGAGCTGTCTTAATAGGAATTATAATTTTGACAACCAGGATTTTCGGTAAACCACCACCATAAGAGTTACTAAAGGAATTACTAAATGAACGGTTTACATAGCGTATGTTTTTATTTTTTATTTTACTATAATTATGGTCTTCCTTATCAGAAATGTCATAACCATACTAAATGGTAATTTTAACAGTATTTCTTTCATCATGTGTGATAAAAATGTGAGCTAACACGTCAATTATTTTGGTATTAATTTATTAAATTAGATTAATCTCGTGAAATATTAAATTTATCTAAAATTTATTTTACTGTGTATTTTATTTTTTTATTCTTTTGGGAAATTGCGAATTCGAGAAAAATAATATTTTTATTCAGTTGCATTTTTTTTTTCAAATTCAAAACATTGATCTTTTTTGGAGTAAATTTTTAAATTTTTACAGTTGTTGTAAAAGTGAAATTAGTAAATTGTAAAATAGAATTGCAAAACAAAATAATATTAATATTAACCTCTACATAAAGTGAAAGCAAGAAAAAAAACTGCAACCAGTACAATTGTAGAAACTTAACATTTCGTGACCGAAGTAATCAGACACCCCAGCAAAAAAAGTATCTTTTTTGAGACAGCGCAATATGTTGCTGAGACGCTTTGTTTTAAAGGTGTAGAAGTATGGGTGAATAATACTATACAGGTACATTAGAAAGATTCGAAATCGAAACAGCATTTATAATCATTTTTTATAAAATAAAATGGTTCAGAGCTATAACAAGAATCAGCTTTTAGGCAAAGACATAAAACCAGAAATCAAGAAAAAATGTTTTATGAGGTTAAAATCTTACCACTTACTAAGTACTTAAAATTAGAAACTAAACGAATGTGAGCACTAAATATTTAATAAAAGTTAACCTATTGCCAATCCCTTTTTCTTAGAGGAAAATATATTCATCTGTGTATTGTAATTTGCAAACAAAGAAGAAAATCTGTTATAATTACCATACTGTATAGTAAAGGCATTTCTGGTTTTAAAAAACTCTATTTAAACCATTTATTTTGTAATATTAAAATGGCAACAATTTTCTGGATATTCTAGTTTTCTAAGTCATGGTTTTTTAAAACACGTATTGTCACAAATATAAAACTGAAAATTATATTTAATCAAATAAATGGTTTTTATGTCTCGCTCTGAAGATATCATGATAAAATGATCAAATTTTATCCCATTAACCAAATTTTAACGATCAATATAAAGCGTTACATTTACTGTTAATTTTACAGCAAAAAATATTTAAGCTCTTCTGTGAAAATTATTCTCCTATGGTTACAGTTTTCATAGAGCCAGATGCATGGTAAATTTCACTATATTCGGGTAGCTTTAATCATACTCTTTTTCTCCATGTAAGGTAGATCTGTTAAATATCCTTACAGTGAGGTATATGAGTCTTAAGGGTGGAAATAGGAAACAATTATGGTTGCATTAAAATTAACCAATTTTGAGAAAGTTTTATTCATTTAAACATACTTTTCTAACATGAATGAGGGAAATTTGAAGCCTACGACTTAAAGAACTAAAGCTAAAAACAAACAAGAATGAAATTAATCGACAAATATAACTGCTAAATAAAAATTATAAACACTAAATGCAAATAAAAAAATATTAAGTAAAATAATAAAACGATTTGAGATTATCGGATTTATTTGATATTATCAGCTTTTAACTAAAATTGGATGCTATTTCACAAATATAATTTGATAGCAAATCTAATGTTTATCAACATCTCTCAAATTGCATACAGATTTCAAGCATGCAATACAAGATACAGATGCGTGGCGGTGGTTATTCTGGACATAAATATACCTTTTTTTATTTTGAAAACTTGGAAAAGCACTGTTGTAGCGTATTTTTGGAAGCATTTTGTGGTATTTTCTTTAATAATTTTCTTCCTCGTTACTACTATTAATCTATTAATGCAATTAATAATTGAAGAGGTCAATATTAAGTAAATGTTAAAAGGTTGCATGAAACATTATTTGGAAATAAGTTTTTTGTTGCCTTTTCGAATAACATTCAGCAATTATCAAATACCGAGTAATTTCCAGACAACTTAAAAAAGAGCATCCAACAATTCGGAACCAATTAATTCCATCACTAATAAATTAAATGCCAAACGTTCCCTAAAATAATGAAGTTATTAAATAATTTATGAATAATGTTGTTTACTGTTAAATAACAGAATTTAAATTTTATTTTTCTATTTAAAATTTATTCCGAATTCATAATCCTTCAATACATTTTTCAGAGTTTCTTGCATACTTAACGATAGCTAATGAATCGAAATATTTCGTGATAATTAATGCATTCACTGTGAAATAGTATGACAATAAATTAATCAACATAACTCTAAAAGGGGAAATAGTATTCTGAAATCATAAAAAAATCAACAGAAATATGATTAAATACTGTTCTAATACATATTTTTAAATTTTATATATAAGCACTAATTGATCACTAAAATAACGAAAATTCTTTTTTTCGATTTCCACATTAATATATTTTTTTAATACTTTATGATAATCATTAGAAAAGAAAGACAAATACTAATAATTTAAATCTAGTTTATCGTTCTCTGAGTTTTTTTTTTTTTTTTTTTTTTTTTTTTTTTTTTTTTTTTTTTTTTTTTTTACTTAGTCTGATTCTACAGAAATTGTTAAGTTTTTGAAAACAATTTACGAATAAAACGCATGTACGCTACTACTAATTAATTGTAATAACCACAGTTTTCACATGATTAAATTAATTCATTTGTCAGAAAATTCTTTTGAGCTGCTAGCTTTAATTAACTTAATTAAACTGAGGTAGGTAAATAAATGTTTCTTTCAATTAAGGGAAATTAAATAAAGAAAATAGTAAATAGTCTTTAAAAAGCAACAAAAGTAGGTCGAGAGAAGTTTAAATAAACAAAACAGAAAATGATGCATACAGTTTGAGGATATATTTTGAAAAATGATTATTTCGACCAAATATACAATGTATAGTGCTCTAAATTCACTGCAATTTGATAAATGAGAAGCAAATATAATTTAAACTACGTTTAGCACAATTTTTAAATTGTTACTAAAACTTTTATCATAACTTAATAAAAAACTATAGATAACCCAAAAAATTTATGATTTTGTGAAATTGGCTTTCAGACAAAGAAAGCTAAAATGTTTTTAAACTACACAAGTAATTTTGAAATGATTAAATGGAAAATAGAAGAAATATTAACTATTAAAATCCTCATTATTACTCAAAAATTCTTTTATAACCGAATATGGTTTTTACAACTTTTGGAACATTCTGAATATAAATTAGCTATTTAATGTTTAGTAATTCGGATTTATACACTTGTGTTTGCTGATTTTACTTTTTTTAAATTTTAAGAATTTGTTATTGTCTCGGCTAATAGTCAACTTCCGAGCAAATGCGTAAAAATCTACATTTTTAAAATGCAAAGATTTTTAAGATGTAAACATCTTAACATTAAGAAACTACATTTTTAAGATGCAAAATAATATGTGCAGTGATAAAAAACAATTAAAATAAATGCAACGCTTTTAAAAATATTAAATAATTAGTTTCATTTGTAGTTTGCATCCATTCTATTCAGTGACAAAAAATACATAGATTAGAACATTTAGATTACATTAAATAAACTCATATGTTTTTTATATATAATGTACATGAATAGTGCCATAAATATTATTAATATTAATACTTTTTAGAGTAATATAAATATATTTCTCACAATTTATTTATACTTCTTTTTTCCTTAATAATCAATTCTGGGCTTTGAAATTCTTTGTAAATGCATTATAATGCACGCTTAGAAATTAAAATTAAATTAAAAACTTGCATAAAACATGCAAATAGTGTAATAATCTTTTATTTTATATTTCCGCTGTTTTATTGCATTAAAATTGATAAAGCATTTTTTATAATCTAAATGATTGAGTTTCGAATTGTAGGGAAGGATAGAAAAATTGAGAGACAGCTTTTAAAGACGAAATTGTTATTTTTAAATATTTTAAGCATTAAAATTAAAAGCAAAAATAGAAAATATATTTTATATTCTCTATTTAATACAAACTTTAAATCTAAGCCAAAAAATAATAACTAACACTTAATGACTAAGGTTTAATAACTAAGCCAAAAAAAAAAATAAAAAAATAAAAATTGAGGAACATAAAAAATCTATAAAAATGTATTTTTACAGCAGTAAGTGATTTTTATAATAGCTTTAAAATATATTTTAGTGCTTTTTTAGGAATTTCATTTAGATTTTTAAACAGGAATAAAAAATGGTATTGGTACTTCTTTGTTTTAAAGTTAAAAAACAATATAATTCAGTTGAAATTTAAAGAAGGGTACGCTACGTTTTAATTAAATAAAATAATGTATTCAGTTTACCATAGAGAATTTTTTTCCCTTAACGGTTTAGAACCCGTATACAACAGGCATGATTATCAAACCATAGTAATGCGCAATTTCAATTCAGTGTAGTTAGATTAATATTGAAATGCTACTGATATATTTTTATACATTCAACAATCATCATTCAATATTCCGTTTTCACTATTTTTTGCATCATGTCGTGTACTACAATATTGTTAATTATTTACATTTTTTGTTACATTATTGCATTACATTATTTGTTAAAGAAGAAAACTGCTCTTTTATCACTTAAAAATTTTAATAAGTAACTAAACTCAGTAAAAAAATATAGCTATAACTAGTAAACAATTTCTTAATTATGCAGTACAAATTTTCATGCACAAATCAATGCAGCATTATTTCTTATTTTATCATTGCAATACAAGTTACATAACCATGTTATGTGAAATATATAATTTGAGTTAGATTTAAATTTTATATAAACGCATAAACTTGGTAGTGGGATAGTTTATTGTTTTGAATTAACTCAAATTACGGAAAATGAAAAGATTTTTCAAAATTATTTTGACAAGATTTTAGCAGTTACTTACAGCAATCATCATTCAATATTCAGCTTTCACTACAATCACTATGTATGCTCTAAATAAAAAATCTGTTTATTTCATCACTTAAAAATCGTAATAATTAAACTAATAGTCAATAAAGAAATATAACTAGTACACATTTTCTTAAACTATATAGCACATATTTCTAGTACAAATCAATACAGCATTATTTTATTTTATAACCGTCCTTGAACAGCTGACCCAATTTTTTTGGGTTCACGATTATTATGCTCAACTCTGAAAATATGTTCAACTCTGTAGCTTTGTAATTTTGATCCATATCAAGAAGACAAGGGATCTCTTGGATCATGTATTGAGAGAAATTTGCTTTCGTGGGATGTTTTGAGAGAAATTTGCTTTTTTAGTAGAACTAACCAGCATTCGCGTTACATAGAGATAAAAAATACGAAAACCTTCCACGGGACCACTGACTACAAGGGGACTCTAACCCATGATCCATTTACCACTGAAGATATGCAGCAATGAAGACTTTAGCAATGTGGTCGGTGCGAGCAGGGTGTGGAAATCGTATCGACCAGTCACGCTAAAATTCGAACCCAGTTTGCCTCATTGGAAAGCGAGATCTATTCCCCGAGCCACTATGCTCATAGGGCATTAATGCATATCATCCCATTGCAATAAAAGTTGCATAATCATGTATGTGAAATAGTTAATTTGAGTTAAACTTAAAATTTAACAAAAACGCTTAAATTTGATAAGCGGCATAATTACTTGTTTCAAACCAAATTACGGATAACGTAAGTATTTTTCCTTAATTATTTTCAGCAGTTTTTCTAAGCATTTTTATAAACTGTTTGACACATTTATAAAATGACAGCCAAATCTCAGAACAAAAATAAATTAATTCAGTTTGATCTTTAACTCGAAAAGTAATTTGATGAAGTATCCCAATGGACGTTTAAAGACTGAACAATGAAATGAAGTTAAACATTTAACATTTCCAGTTTCCCCCTTTCTTTATGAGATATTCTTTTCATAAATTTCTAAATATCTTTCATTTTATAACTTAGTGTTTCAAGTTCCTCAAATGTTGAGACAACATAAATGAAACCTTAAGGCAATGCTTTTATACATTTTGCGAAGATTATTCGCTTTACGCTCGCATTTTACGATAATAAGAAAATGAAGAAAGATATACGTTCGATAAAGGATGATCACTTCGATTACTGCTTTGGGTGGGGAGCATTGTCGTTTAAAAATTACTTTTCCGACTAACTGATCACTCCGATTTCAATATTTATGGCTTTACTCTTCTTGGAAATTTTGAAGCTCGATTAGTTTTCCCGAAGAAATAACTGATCATTTTAGCGAACATTCAAAATTATCAGAATTGTTTGAAACTGGATACGTTTTATCGTTAATAACATCCAGCGTTTATCAAATCGAAACGGAATAAAGATATACTTTCAAGTGACTTATTACGTTTATTCTAGGTCACGGAAACCTTTATTTGAGAAGGTTATTTATTCCCCTATTACTTTTTGTACGTTATGTGATATTTATTTATTATTCGAGTTCACGCAACTGTCAGTTTGTGCCTGGATACACATTTATTTGATGTTATTTTATTTAAATAAAGCAAAGCATAACCTAATGAAAAAAATACAAGGAAAATAAACTAATTACTATTTTGATAGGAAATACTTGGAACAGTTTAATAAAATGTATGTAAACATTTACAGTTCTTCCATTAAAATGATATAAACTTAATTTACATGCAAGATTATTGATGTTTATTGAAAATGACACAAAAGTTTATTAAAATGTATTGTTTATTCCGTTAAAATAATTTTATTTTGATGTAGGAAATGTGACCAATATTTCACTGAAAAAAAATGTATGGTCAAAACTACCAAAGCATGGTAAAATTAACCGTGCTCCTGGCTCTTGTTAATTTCACAGAAGTGCTTTGGTAATTATTTTGGTAAAATTGATAAAAGAAATACTGTTTTATAATATGTAATAAAATCCGTTAAATGCGGCAAAATTTGGCACTTTAATCATTTTACCTTAAATCATGAAATAAAAATCAATATGTAGTTAAATTTACTTTTCATTTTGTATTTTTTATCAAATTTGAGCTAATATGAACTATAAATTGCAAAATCAGAATAACCATGATAAACCATTCAAATTCTGCGATAAATCATTCAAATTCTGGAAAGATCACAAATGAATGGTTGAAGTACCTTAAAAGTAAAAAAGTATTTAAAATTACATGGTAAAGTATTTTGGTGTTTACTACCAGAATTGTTAATATTTGCAATTATATAGGTTATTATCAAAAGATTTGCATACTACTGATTAATACCGAAATTATCGCTTATGCTTGAATTAAAAATATATCGAATTTCATCCTTTTTCAGATAAATCATACTTAGGAAAAAAAATTTTAAAAAATATAATAATAAATTAAAAATTAATTTCTTAGATTGGATAAATAGAAATAATCCAACAGTTCATTAAAATTATTACAGTAAATAAATTATCTGCCCTACTATTAAAATTTTAGTAAAGCTTCAAAATTTTATGTAAAATTTACTGCAAATCCATTAAAATAAATTTAATTTTATTATTTCTGACGCAAAACTTTTGAAAAAATATGGGTCTAAACAAAGCGAAGTTAAGGGCTATAACTCTTTTTCTTTAATTTCAGGAAGAAAAAAAAATTTCTTTAATATAAGGGCAAATTTCTTTTCATTTTATTTTTAAGGCAAGTAAATTTTTTCTTTTAATTTACGGGAAGAAAGGTCAAGAAGACACTTTTCTTTAATTTAAGGGCAAGTAGGACTAAAAAATATTTTACATTAGTTTAACGAAAGAGAGGCTGGTAGGTTGCTTCAAAAATAAATAAATAATAAAAAATATAAAAAAATAAAAAACTGCACTTCTATGATTCTTGTTTTTTACTTGTGATCATTAGAATAAATTTCATTCCAATTGGAGCTCTTATAAGATCACTATAATTAATTTAAGAATCGAGGTAGATTAAGACCTTTCCAAGTATTGAATATGAAAATAATTTCAAACTTAAAATTTATAATTTTAACAAAAAATGTAAATTCAAACATTAGTCAAGCAAATATGATTTGACTAATATGCACAAATATATATATAGCCTCTCATCTTGAAAAGCAGGTACAGACACAAGTGTTTTCATAAGTAACTTTAATGATTTTTCACTGAGAAAAGAGTAAAGAACAAAACTTCAAGAATACGGTAAAATTTACCATGTTTCTGGCTATATGGGAACACAAAATAGCTTGACAATTTTTATCGAAGTTATTTGAATTAACTATAAATTTAAGTTTAAATTATGTGATAAAATTTGGTCAATTAAGCAAAATTTGGTAACGGTATCATATCTTACAGCATGGCATAAAAACTATTTATTTAGTTTAAATTACTTTTCAGTTATAATTTTTTGCTAAATATGTTGTTATCAGAACTATAATTTTGAAAACCGGTATTTATGGTATACCGATACCTCCTAAAATAAAAATTCACCGAATGAATAGCGCAAATATCGTATGTTTTGGTTTTATTAACCAAATTAAGGTTTATTTTTTTTACGGAAATATCACTACCACAGAATAAGCTAATTTTACGAGTAAATAAACAATTTTACGACAAATAGTTTCTGCAAAGCAACAAATACAGGCTGCAATAATTTTTTATCGAATTATTTGAATGATAATGAACAATGGTAAAAAGTTTAAGTTGCATTTTGAAGTAGAAAAAAAAGTTTTTTTTTTCTAATTAACTTGCACAAAAATTTCAAACAAATATATGTAGTATAAATTTATTTTGTAACTGAATTTATAATTTTTTTTCTCTGCAAAGGAAACAATGTATAATAAATGAAATATATACATATATGACAGATACAGTCAAATTAAATATAAGAGTACAGAATTTTTCATAAAGCACGAATATCATCTTTGTAGCGAAAGAAACATTTTGTTAACAAAACTGAAAAAAATGATTTAAATCGTTTAAAATGTTCATGTTTGAAAATATCTCATTGTTTTGAGATTAAACCATTTAAATAGTTAATAAATACTAGTATAATAGTATTGCCTTGATTTTTATTGTACTTTTTGTTTCGTATGTTAAATCTATAATAAATATAGTGCGCCTCAAAGACAATTTCTGCAATATAATAAATTTTTGTTAGTATTGACGTCTGGTGTTGCCTTAAACATGATATAAAACTTATTTATTTAAAATATTATTCTATTATTCTGTTTATTGGCTATTACAATACTTGCAAACTAAACATTAAAAATATTACCTAGCATTCATTATTTTATTCATTTTGTTAGATATTTATATAGAAAATAATTATTTTACACAATTTAACTTATAAAATAACTGTACAGTTTTTTACGAGTTAAATTGCGTTAAATAAATATTTTTACTTTTTTAAATATTTTTAGCCCCATCTTCATTTAATATTACTATTTAAATAATACAATTCATATTTTTTTAAAATGTCATTTGATAATTGGCAAATTTTTAAGATAACGTACTGCTAAAAGAGAGTTATAATATGATAAAATATACCAAGCATCGCATGTAATAAGAATAATGTTAAAATTTAAAATAACTCACTTCTCATATTTTAATATCAGTGAACTAAAATACTTAAATTACTTAAATTACTTAATGAAAATGTATTCTACCGTAATATTTAGGAGTTTTATTTTATAATCGTAGTTGAACAACCGGCAGAATTTTGAGTTTAAGATTACCAATGTCAAACTCCGTAGCCAAATGCTGAACCAAATGCTGAATACAATTGAACTCCTGGATCAAATATTGGGAGAAATTTGCCGTCATTGAAAACTTTTTGAATAAACTAACCCTCATTTGAGTTACATAGAGAGGACAATCAAGAAAACCTATTGCTGTCAGCCTGATAGCAAGCGGACTCTAACCCATGATCCATCTACAATTGCAGATATTTTTTGTCAGCGCTGATGTTATAGAGTATTTTTTTAGGGAATCGCATCAATCAGTCATAGCTAGGATTCGAACCCGGGGCACCTCATTGGGAGGTGAATGCTCTTGAGCCATCATCAGTATTCAGGAATTGGACAACATAATGGCAACAATTCCATATTTACTCCGCGTAAAAAATCTTTCTTTTAGCAGCAAATGTTTTGGAATAGTTTACATTGCAAAACTGTTGGCCCAACTTGAAAGATCGTGCTTAAAGCTTTAAAAAGCTGAAAGCTTAAGAAATGGTGTCATTTTTACCCGCGCAAAATTCAGATCAACCAAAATGTGAAAAAGGTGAATAAATTCGTTCTAGTTTTATATAAGCCATTTTTAAATCATTATATAGGACTGCAATATTTACATGAGGAAAAAACGGTTTATACAAGTTAAAGAGGAAAGAAGCTTATAGCTTCGCTCTCTCATTTTAGTTGATGCAAAATTTGCATGGTTAGAATAGACCCCATTTTTGAAAGATTCCTGATAATTTAAGTTGCGTCTCTACTCCTTTGTCAAGTAAAATCTCCCAAAACATTTGTTAAAAAAATCGTGTTAACATTCCGTAGTTTTTAATTTTTTTTAAAGAACTAAGGTGTGTACAAATGAAAAGTTTGAAAATATATTTTTAAAAGACTAAATTTTTTAACTTAATTTTTTTCCGATTTATTTTTTAAAAGCCACGTACATTTTCCCCCATAATATGTTTATGCCTTCCGATGAGGAGTCAAAGCTTGAAAAAATATTTCTTTGTGTTTTGGATATGATTAAATGCATATATTTCGAGAAATATTGAAGCAAAAACGACTTTATAAATTAAAAAGTAGTTCCTAAGATGATCTGTAAATTTTAAGATGCTTTTAAAATCATAAGGAAAAAAATTGGAAAAAGTAAGGAAAAAACAAATAAAATTAAATATAAAAAAAATAAAAGAAATAAAAAATAATTTTAACTCCACTTTCCAAGTATAAAACACGAGAAAACACGAATTTTTATATTTGAAATAAAAGTATGTACAAGTAGTAAATTTCATGCATGTATATATATATATATA
>NC_092215.1:36581354-36598240 GCF_043381705.1 Parasteatoda tepidariorum
TGGTGTTGTCAAAGAGGGTGGGATGAGGTATATATATATATATATTACTTTGACTGCGTAAAATCATTTGCTTAAACTTTGCTCTTTAAACTCTTCAAAATTTTATTATTTATAAACTTTATTCTATATTTGTAATTGTGTTAAAACTATATTTCAAAAAATAGAAAGAAAGAAAACAGTAAAAGTCTCATTTGAATTTTTAAGAACGTATATAATATTTAAATAGAGATTTGAGAAAATTTATAAAAAGAAAACACTGATGTATATAACATTTAAGTTATTTTAATAAAATATTCTGTTAACAGAGGAATTCATTCTGAATAAATTACTGAGTGCCTTTAAATTTTATTTTACATAAATTCTCTATCTAATATGACTTAAAAGGCCTAAAAAAGAGCAAAAATAAATCTTAAGGAAAGTGTTTTCAAGAAAATGTCAATGCAAAAGAAAAATATCAACTGAGCTCTACAGAAATAACAAGTTTAATGTATTTGGAAGACATTTTAGGTTTGAAATCTTATTGATTTTCTCGATAATAAAAACATCATTTTCCTGCCAAAAGTTTTTCCCTCGACAGTAAAAGCATAAATGTATCTTTCACTGAAGTTCCTCCGGAACTCCTGACAGACTCCAAAAGTAATATTTTATTCAGCTTTTGTAATCCTTTAAACTTTAATAAAGTATAAATTCAGTTCATTATATCTCTATGATTTTTACTTGTTTCCAAAACTATATTTTTGAAGTTATCGTAGATTATGAAACATTATTAATCGGAGAAATCAATGCATTTGGAAACACAATAAAATATTAACTATGCTTTGGTAAAATTATAAGCACATTATGTAAGCTGATACAAATTTGTCGCTAATGATGTTTCTTTGTATCAAGGGAAAAAAGTTTTAATTCAATTTTATTGCATTGTAATATAGTTATTATCAATTGTTTAACTATATTGAATTTAGAATCTCAAAAAGATAAAAATGTTTTAGCCATAATCATAAATTATGCATTAATAGTGAAAATATTTTTAAGTTGTAATGGGACAAATTGTTTATTGTAATAGAATGAATTATTTTCGTTATATTTATTTATTTTATCTATGCATTTGTAAAGCTTATGAAATAAATAATTCATAAGACTCTAACCTCATATAAATAAAAATAACAGGATGCTATCTATTTTATTTAGTAGCTCATATTTTTAAATGAGTGTTAAAATACAATATAAAAGCAATAAATCCGATTAATATAAGTCTTTATCACTGTATTATTATCTAACGTAAAGTAATAAGAATGTCTGTTATGTTTGCAAAGATATATTTTGATAAAGTGTAGGTGTTTCTCACTGTCTCTCACATGTATGGATTTTACTTTTGTTAATTTGTTTACTACATCGTTACCTTCCTAAAATCTTACAGTATGATAATGTGCACCACATTGCAATATTTTAATATTATTATGGAAAATATACAATTATTTTAATATTCTGAACAACTATAGTTGGAAATTAATTTGTAATCCATGAAAAAAACTTCCCGCAAAATGTGTTTTAAATAGTAGTGCTATTACTCAATACCTGCAAATGAAGTTTTCAGAGATAATTTAAACACAACAAAATAAAATAATAAACCTAATAATAATTTAAAGGAGAAATTTCATGATAAATTCATTTTCTTAATAAAACTTAAATATAAAATGTTAGAAATACAGAAAAATAAAATAAAATAAATAATCCCAATAAACTTAAGCAGTTAGATATTATTTGATTGAAAACTTCATTCGCTTCCAAAATAAATTAATTGGAAAAAAAGTTGAAATTTTTCAAGCGCTCAAAATTTAGTGCCCAATTTCAAGACTTGCCAGAAGTGAATGAGTTGCCAACGGAAGATGGAAAAATAAAGGGGAAAAGCAAAACTAGAAAAACCACAGTAGCCGAGAAAAAAAAAGAAGAAAGATCACAGTGGCTGAGAGGGGCTAATTAGGGTAAAATGGGGTCAGCTAAGGGGTTTTTGTTCTAGTTTCTATTTGCAACCTTAGGTTTAATATTTCAAATATCTTTTGCTTCTTTTCATCCACGCCTGGCAAGTCTAGGAAATGGGATTTGATAGTGCTTATTTTTAAAAATAGTAAAAGAAGTAATACAACTAAATTTTTATTCCAAATTTTAAATTTTATCTTTGATGCTTTTCTTTTTAAAACGCAAATTTGGTAGTTCCCGATTAAAGAGAAAAAGACTTTTAAGAAAAAACAGACTTTTACAGTCAACAGTATTCTTCGTTTGTTTGCGGGATGCATTGAACTTGGCGACGAATTGAAGATGACAATCTTTGCATTTGATAACCTTTAACTTAAAAATTAACTTGAAACTTGCAAAATTTAATTGATCTATGTTGTCCGAACCTAAACTAAAAGGTGCAACTTAAAATTAAACTGACTAAAATTAAACTCACAAAATAATGAAAAACAATGAAGATGACCAAATGTTTATAAAAATAATAAAATAAAATAATAAACTGAAATTTATTACTCATAAATATCGAATTTATATTATAAGTTTTAAATTTTATCTTTGAGTTTCTGCCTGTTAAAACGTAAATAATGTAGTTTCTGAACTAAGAGAAAAGATTCTTAAATAAAAGTAGTCTTTTACAACCAACGATATTTTTCGTTTATAAGATGTGTTGTACTTAGTTTCGAAATTAAGGTAATGATTGTTGTTTTAGATATTTTATAACTTAAAAAGTAACTCGAAATAGACAAAATAATATTGATATATGATTTTCAACCCTAAATTAAAAGTAAAGCAACTTATAACTAAAGTGAACTGAACTAAACTGAAAAATACCTCGTACATTAAAAAAAAGTCAACATATATGAACCTACCAGTTTAAAATTAAAATCTGACATCCGAGTGTGCTTCAAAATAAGAGTTTTGAGTGAAGAATATTTATCAGTGGTATGTTACTAAGTGGTATGTACTTTCCGTTATGTTCATTTCTAGATCATGTCTTTAATATATCAATTTCAGTTACATTTGTGCAAAGGTGACTAAATTTAAATTAATCTTAATTTATTGAAATTTTAGAACACTATAAAAATTATTGTCTAAAACTACGGAAATTTCATGGTAATTGGAGGGTATGATTTAATGTAAGATACTTTTCTGTTAAATTTGTTTGAAATCCTGCCGTAAACAACACTCAATTAAGTATATAAATGAATTAATACGATTGGTCAATATTAAATAAAAGGAAATTTAAAGGTGTTAAATTCAAAACATTTTGATTTAAAAAAAAGAAAAAAAACTCATGGAAGTTTTAAATAAACCTAAAATACTTACACGTATTTGAATTTAGAATCATGAGTTAAGTTATAAAAATTTCAACACTTAAAAAAGGAAATACTTACTATTTGTTTTTTTTTTCCTAAATATTTATCTAGTATACGGATTAGCAGTACAGCTTGCTTTTAATAAAAAAATTAACTTATGTAATCCATTCCAGTAATAATAGAACGTGAAAAGAAAATAAGTCACAGTATTCGGAGTTGGTAAATGCTATTCATTTTCGTTTAAAATGAAATTAAAAAGTGCAGTTAGTTATAGTTTTTAAAAGCATTTCTTTATTCTGAGTGAAAAACATTCTTAAAGTGTTTCTTTTCGAAATTGGTGGTAAAAATAATAATTCTAGGTGGATCATAAATATAAAAAGCTTTTCTATTTTTAATATTTTTTACTTAATACATGATCTTCAGTAAATATGTTTTTTGGACCTTAAATTTTAGGCAGAATACCAATTTTTGATATCTTTATTTCGGTATAAAAAATATCATATTTCGGTATAAAAAAAATCATATTTCTGAGGAAATAATATTTGAAGAATACAGATTTATTTATGAGTTTCCAATGTTACTTTGTATTAAAGTAAAAAATTGGCTCAAAGTTAGAGAACTCTCCAGATTGCGTTCTAAAATAGATCACCCAACCCCTAAAAAGGGAAATAATATAACAAAATAGGATTTTAAAGCTTATATTTATTCAAGCAAATTCCATATTGTTTTATATTGAACCACTTATTTAATTCAGATACATTTTTGCAATTTATTAGAAAATTAAATTATCTATTTGTTTTACAGGAACAGAGTGATTTTGTTATTTAATTTTAAAGTGTTTTGAATCACAACAAAAATAAATAGACAAAATCACAGATTTTTTTTTTTTTTACTTTTCCACTAATTATAATATTTGTATATTATTTCGATTAGTACAGTGTTTAATTATCAAACAAGAATGGCTCTGTTTGTCAGAACAAAAGTTCTTTTTTTTATGCATTTTAATATCCCTATCTCTGTTAATCTCCGAATTTAAAATACTTGATTCATGAAAATATTCGATACTTTTCTACCATCTAATAAAATATGCTTTTATTTAAATGCAAACATAGTGCATTCATTATATATTTTAGACAAATTTTTAGATTATTTGGCAGTGTAGAAGAATTTTAAAAAAACTTATTTGTAGATTGTTCACTATTAAAAATATTAAATATGTAGTAGCTGAAACGTAAGCTATTGATGAAAGATTCTGATTGTTTTAATTTTTAAACTTTTTCAAAAATTTATACTACTTTAAATTTGCCTTTAACTCTACTTAAGAAACAACAATATTTGAAGCGTTTTTTTTAATTGTTGCAATTTTATGTATATGTATTTTCCTTTTCAACCACGTGAATATAAGTAACCCAAAAAAAGTTAACACTGAATAAGAATTAAACTAAATTTTAAATTATTAATGTCTATTCACAAAATGTGCTCTACATGCAATAAACATCTTTATAAAATTAAATATAAATAATTATCACAATAATTTATCATGACAAGAGAACTATCTTGATTTTACAAAATAAATCCTTATAGATGTGCTACTATTTTTTTTAATTATTTGTGGGTTCTCGGCACAAATGAGCTAAGAGATTCTTACCTGTAAAAAATTTCATTTTCTTTTGTTAAATACCAATGATATGTACTAAGATCAATATTAAGAATATTTCTTAAAGCTATTTGAAATATTAGTCATATGATAAGCATATACAATTGTATTTCATGATTCAAAACCATTATTTTTTTACTTTTCTAATCAAGAACTACTATTTAGTAAAAGTCCAGAATTTCTTCCATAATTCAGATAATAGTAGATACGAAACCTTCAGAAATTTTCACAGCGCCACCTGGCACCGCAAATTACTTTGTAGCATACTTATAGAAAGTTATTAAATGAACTTACTTTATTTTAGATTTTATTTTTTTGTTTTCGTGCTTTATAAAAAAATTATGCTTACATTGATTTGAATTACACAGGGAAAATTTTAACACCAATAATCTTTTTAAGTAGCATAAAAAAATTATGCATTGTGCGTCGTTAAGTTTCTTACTTTTTCAGTTTTATGATATTTCGTGGAACCTTATAATTTTAATTTTTTATATTTTTATTTTTTATATTTTCAATCTTTTATATTTTTATTTTTAAATTTTCATATTTTCATTTTTATATTTTTAATTTTATATATTTTTACTTTTTATACTTTAAATTTTTTTATTTACATATAATTCATATATTTCTTTTTAAGGATCTTAAAAGAAATTTTTTTTAAATATTATGAAAAAAAAACATATATATGATAAATATTTCTATAATTCATAAATATAGAACGGTACTTCATTTAAACTAAATTTAGGACATGTAATAAATATATATATATCTATACTTACCAAATATTACAGCAATGTAGCATATACAAAAACACTTATACAATCATCCAGTATGAATAATTATATGATTTCTATTATTCAACTGTAAGGAAATTCTAATATGCCTTTATAGAACAAATGTTATTATTTGTATCAATAATGAATACTTTGTGTTTGAATACGAATAAACACAAGCTATATGTATTATTATTACTATATATGGCTTTGCACTAATTAAGCATCAAATACTATCCAGCTCTCAATAAAATAGAGAGCTATAAGATATGCGTTAGTTTTATTATCCATGAATATGAAACAGTAACGAAATTTATAAATAAAACACCAACTTTACTTTGTTTAAAAAAGTTAATCTAGTGCACTAACTATTTATTGCTTTTATTTGTAAGCAATGCATTCCTTGTAGGGAGAATAAAACAAACGCAAACGTATCAAGAGTTAGTATCCAGTTTTTGGGATGGAGAGGCGCTCACAAAAGGTCCCAAAACTTCCTTATTGGGATGGTGCGAGGAGAAGTTGGCAAAACCACTTTCAACCCCAACACGACGCAAAGTTGTCGAAAAAATGACGCGGCAAAGCCAAACTTAAAGGAAGAGTATAGTTGGCGCGAAAAAAGATGCGATTGTACTACGTCATTCTGAACAAACTCTCGCTTAAACAAGCAATTCTAGCTGCGAAGTTTAGGAAGCACAGGCTGAAGTTTAGGACGTCAACTCCCTATACTGAGATATGTAGGGGAAAGAGCTCACACCGGACGTTGAGATACTACCGTTAGGGGGCGCTTCATCCCGTACTTAAACTGCGCAGAATTGGGGAGTAAGGGGTATGAATTGATGGGGGATGGTGTTGTCAAAGAGGGTGGGATGAGGGGTCAAAAAGATAAGAGGGATTTTTACTCCTAGGAAAGCCTAAACAAAAACTTAACTGAGCCATAACGCGGTTTTATTAAATAGGAAGCTATTAATCTTGCATCGTTATTTTCAAAGAAATTTTTTTGTAATTTCATTGTTTTCTATTTCACACTCTGAAAATTTAAAACATATGTTTATCAACGGAAACTGAAAATGAATCGTTATATGTAACAAAGGACAGAAAAAAAGGGGCTTTTGTAAAGTGCGTTGTAACTTTTATAGCGTGATATTATTTGTTTATGTTTCTGAAATAAATAAATATGCTTAACAGCCTTTATTATCCAAAGTGCAATAGCTTTTACTACTCTCAGAAATCAATATAGTTAAGGTAATAAATCAAAGCCATTTTACGTTTTATTGTAGTTTTTATGTTCAGTATTTTAATGGTTTTAAATAAGTTTTATGACTAAGATAGGTTTGATGAATTTTAAAATGTAACAACATCTTTTGATATAATCTCGAAAATTAAATCTTCATAATAGGTATCATGCGTGCAATTTATGGGTATTTAGTACTGGTTTATGTTTTGTGGTTGATTATATACATATTTTTTTAATTCTTAAATGATAAAGCACTAGATAGAATAGATCATTTGGGTATAATAGTCCATCTAAAAGGGATAATATTCCTATATTCTGAAACTAATAATAAAATTTTTGAATTTTAAAATTAAGGAACATTTTGCTTTGTTTTATTTCCTGTAGAATGAGAATTTTGAACGGATTTTAGACAGTTTCGAGTCGCTGATTTCAAATCTGCTATCGGTTTCTACCTACAAGCTACAGTTTTCGTATGTAATTTAATAATATATTCCCTACTAAGATTTTTTGAAAATCACTTCAGCTATGAGTGTCACCACTTATCTGCTACGTGAGAAGTGGTAGGAAGAAGGAGATAATACATTTCAGTCTGTGATGTGATATGTTAAAATTATATTTATTCTTTTTTTCCTCATTTTAAAGGAGCAGGCAAGTGTATATGTATGTCTATTAACCTATACAATCTTTATAAACTTTTTAAAAATGAGCAAAGCTAAAAATACAATTTTGAAAAAAAAAAGCCTTTGGCTGTATCCGTTTTAAAAAAAACATTTACCAAGAAGGGAACAAAATTAATTTCAGATTTCAAATCCCTACCCCGAATTAAATAAGATCAAGTACTCGTATAAATGCAACACAAAAATCGTTCCCTATTCTTTATGAAGTTTTAAGAATACTGCGAAATATTCATTTAAGTTTATATTATTTTCAAACTATTTTAAAGGTATGTAAAAGCATAGAATGATTGAGAGATAAATGATCTTAGTTAAAATTTTTGTGGAAAATAACAAAATTGAAATAAATAAACAATCAATTAACTGCCTAACTTAGCGAACTTGCCTAAATGATAGTATGTATACAAGTATTTCGAATTATGTGAAAGAAATCGCATACTACCCACATAGATAGATAAAAGTGGTTTTTCTTAACATGTTGGGGAGGAAAATGAACATGATGTGTGGGGAATAAAGGGTCCCACACAAATACTTACATAAATCATAACTTTTGCACGTGTGAACTTGGTCTTCAATACATGATTCATAAAAATAATAAATATTGGAAGTCTCGTTTCCAATCTACTTCACTTCCTGATGCATTTTTGTTCTCATCAGGATAAATATACAGTTGTTATTCTTATCAAGATTTCACTTTCGTCGAACAGCAGACCCAATTTTGAGTTTACATCTAAAAATGCTCAACGCCGTAGCCTTATAATTTCATAACCCAGCCCATAAGACTCGGGAACTCCTTAATCAAGTATTGGGAGAAATTTTCTTTCATGGAGGGCTTTTTTTTATTGGAATTAACTCACATTTGCGTTACATGGAGCTGAAAACTACTAAAACCTCCCACGGTAACCCGGAAGCAAGGCATTCTAACACATGAACCATCTACTACTGAGGATATTTTGAGCCAGCGCTGTGAGTTTTTCGAACCGGGAGCAGAATTCATATCGATCAGCTACCACTGGGATTCGAACCTTTGCACCTCATATGGAGGCAAAGGCTTTATCACCTGAGCCACCACGGCTCCTATCATTAGTTACCAATTTTAAATTTTAACCAATTGTATGATCTTCGATCGATATGATGATATTTATGTTTCAAAATATATTATGGTTGACACCAACAATCGCACTTTGTAATTTGAAGTACAAAGAATAAAATCATTAAGTTCTCCTCTTTTATATATACTCGTATATATTTCTTTTTTGATTAAAAATGCATGTTCGCAAGACGCGAAGACAGATCAATATGAATGAGTTCATTTCTTTTTTAGCAAATTCTTTTTGCACTAAAACTCTTAGATTAACAGCTTATTTGTAGAAAAGTGAAGCAAATCGATAGAGATCAGTTTTTAGCTGTAGTCTTTCTAAATTTATCTGGTAGAGTAACAAAATAATTATCCATATAGACGATAATTAATTTTTTTTGAAAAACAAAAGTCTGCAGGAATATTAATTTCTGAAGTTCTTGGCAAAACATTTAAAAAATGGTTGATATTAACCCTTTGACGGTTATGAACGAGTTCAGCTCGCAATCGAACCGTGCCTCATAATGCGCGCAAACGAGTTCCGCTCGGGAGCAAGATTTTGACCGTAATGGTTAGTAACGAGCACTACTCGTGCAGTGAAATTTTTCCCCAATGCGCGCTGACGAGCTGAGCTCGTTCGAATTTATTATNTTGACGGTTATGAACGAGTTCAGCTCGCAATCGAATCGTGCCTCATAATGCGCGCAAACGAGTTCCGCTCGGGAGCAAGATTTTGACCGTAATGGTTAGTAACGAGCACTACTCGTGTAGTGAAATTTTTCCCCAATACGCGCTGACGAGTTGAGCTCGCTCGCCATTATTATTCTGCATTGACTATGTTAAAAACGAAAAGTAAGTAAAAACCGTTATTTATATGTACTACGAATACTTTAAGAAAATTTTAATACACGTGAGGCGAGCTATCTATCGCATCCAGAGATGCCAACTTGCTCCGCTTTGTAAAATAGTATTTCCTAGTGATGGCGAAAGTCAAGTCACTTTCAGTTTAGCATTTCTCCTTTGAAGAAATCTTTTTCACCTCTAAATATCAAAAACTATAAGTAACATACAAAATGCACCGTTAAAGCAACAATCTACTGGTTACTCTATTAAAAAGTAGGCGTATAACTGTTCTTCTCCAACGAAATTTACTACATAATTTGCTACCACTTTATTATAACAATTCCAGAAGACGGAGCAGTTGGCATCGCCAGAGAAGGGTGACATTTTCGGAAGAACGGAGGTGGAAAACAGATGCCACTTTCGACTACTGTTTGCACGTAATACTGCGCGAATTAATGAAACGAAAACTGCTCATTTCCCTGACCGTCAAAGGGTTAAATATCTTATACTTACTGCAGGGATGCCAATTGCTCCGCTTTTTGCATTAGTTTTAATAAATTGGTAGCGAATTTAAAAGCGAAATCTCCAATACAAAGGTAATTCCGCCTCTCTTTTAAAAAAGTATCAACGAAATAAATGCAATAAAGTTGTATTTGATATAACTCTTCGAATTTTTGATATGTAGGGGTGGAAAAATGACTAAAAGTTTTTTAAAAAAAACTTACATTTCGTTACTACTAGAAAATATTTTTTATACAAAGTGGAACAAGTTGGTATATCTGCTTGCTGACATTAGGTTAAGGCATACCTGCCAACTTTTAATCCCTTCCATTATCATTTTTCCCAGTGGTACTAAAATGAAATTAAAACTTCAATTTTAAGTAAACAAATTAGTTGTATTTGAGAAAACTTAAGCTGACAACCACGTTAGTGACGCATATTAATATATGTGCTTAGTTTTTGTAAGAATAGTGGTGATCAAAATCACTTAAAAATTATGTTTATAAAAGAAAAAGTAGTATATATTGACTACCACTTTAAATATGAAAATAAAATCTTCCGGAAAATCCGGAAGAGTTGGCAGGTATGGGTTAAGGTATCTGACTATCGCAAAAACATGATTTTTGACAAAATTTCGGAAATTGAGTTTATTATGAATTTAGAATCCCTGCACTTTTATCTTTCTAATAATACTTTTGTTTTTACTCCAATCAATAACAAAGTTATAGCAGTTTTTATGCAAGGTGATGACAGTCAATAGACTAGTGAGGGTAAGATTCTAAATGCGTTCATCTCAAAATCAGATTTTTCATATTCTTCAAAGAGCAAATTTTGAAAATTTGCTTTTTTAACTACATCGATCCTTAACTTAGTAGTATATATACTTGCTTTTAAGATAATAGTTCAAAACATAGCTGATAGACATCTAAATAAAATCCTCAAAGGACATCTTGTTTCGGGCTATAATTTTTTTTTCTGTGTTTAGCGTAAAAAAAATGGGATATTTTCGCCTAAAAATGTCTATTTAAAGATTTTGTTTTTCACTTTTATAAGTTTTTACATATAATAAAACAAATACGCTAGTTTTCCAAAATTTATATTAATATTTTTTAAAAAAAGTTGTTGAAACTAACCGTACACATTAACTTAATTTCTTCCGACGCTGCGTTTCCACAAAACCTTAAACTGTTGTAAGAGCATAGGTGTCATATTACATATTCATTGATACTTGATGTCATTGATACTTGATTACTTACTCATGTCATTGATACTTGATTGCACTCGAAGGCACCATAAATTATCTATCAGTTTGGATGTTAAATTCTTTACACTTTAATGTTAATTAATCTCGTTATTTAACTCAGGTTTGACACGGGCGATAAAAAAGTAAAAAGTGGTGACTAATAAAATCAGCATATCAGCATCTGTATTATTACTGTACTTTAGTGAACAGATATGTATTTGCATCTCTGAAATTAAATTTAAATTTACACACAGACACTATTACACACAAATTTACGCATATTACACTGACATAATTGAATTACAAGTTCTTCAACTCTTTGAAAAAAGTAAATGAGGGAATTTTAGCCTTTTATGGACAAATAATTGGGGCTTTCAAATACTGTAAACGTTTGCAACCATGCCAAATTGTTTCAATTTTATCGGAATATTTCCTATTTAAATATTCAAAGTGGTAGTAAGTTTTATGATACAATATTTTATTAATAGCGATTATTTTGAACTTCAAACAATGTGTGATAGTTATATGTTTTGATTGGCTAGGTTTTTTTATATTGAAGTATGTTATAAAAAATTAATAATGTGCAATTTTGAGCTTCTAAAAAAATTTCCTCCCCTGTTGAAAATTTCAAAGTTCAAGATCGTTCAAAGTGGTTTCCTTAAAAATTAAATATGGGTAAGTAAAATTTTTATCTAAAGAAAGCAACAACTCTCCAAAGTTTTCTTTTGCTATACTATTAGTATATCGCTGCCTAGTTATAAGCAAGTACTTGTTTTCATTAGCCATTGTTGCCTTTCTGAGTTCTATCAAAGTTAGTGAAAAATTCAGCTTTTTTTAAACATTTTCTGCCCTGAAAGTCTTGGTTATTTAATAGGACTATTAGGAAAAGCTCTGTGACTCAGTACTTTCTTGAGTTAACGACGCTTGTAGTTGATACAGAAAATGAAACTTTCAGCAAACCCAAAATCCAACTTTTTTTTATATAGCTTATCTCAAAACAGAATCGTCACTCAGAAACTTTACCATCTTGTTGGTAAATGTATTTACTAAGACGTAGAATAAAAATAATGGGAATTTGCTGTATTTTCAAGACTGCCTATTTTCTACTGTTTTTTAGAAAATTTTCTTTTGTGTCAGGTAAGTTTATACTTTTATGTATTATTATTTGTCTTGTAAATTTGATTTAAAGTTATTTTCCGCACCACCACATGCAAATAATTAAAAAGTTTATATAATTAGCGACATTGTATCACCATATTCAAGATGAGGCTTCATTAATTTTAACATAGTTACTAAAATTTCTTAAAGCTTCAGTTTTTAATTGTGTGTCACTCAATAAAATATTTTGAAAAAAGCGTAGAAATAGGCAGCAATACATTTTTAAAAACCAAATTAATTACCGAATTTGCATATGAATGCTACGTTGAAAATCGCATCCCTCTTTCTTTTTGAGACTACATAGAAGCAACTTAAACATATCTATAAAATCTATGGGTTACTCTGCAAATTTTTTAACCTGAAATTAAGTTTACCTGATGTTATTTGGCTACCGCTTTATATATTCTCACTTCCATGTTGGCAGGCATAGTGTGAACAGTTCACCAGCATTATAATTTATATATATATACATTAAAAATTTACTCGAATTATGTGTTTCTAATAATCTTGGCCTCGCCGGTCACCGGTGACCCGCATGTCATTCAGCGTGTTAAAAAGAAAGCATTCCTTACCTTAATTTCAATAGTACTCAGAAAAAACATACCAAAAAGAGTTAAAAAAAATATATTTTAATATATTTTTTCAATTTATTAATCATCACATTTAGCATTTTTAGACACAAGTGGCATTCCTGTATCCGCTATTTCCGAATCTATATATATTTACTTAGAGAATCAAAAACAATTCCTGCAGCTAAAAACATAATAATGCGAGAAATTAATATTAGTACCACTTTTTTTTAAATTTTTTCCAAATCCATATTTATCCATTTATGCGTGTGCTTTTTTTAACATATTGATTACAGCCGAATGCGTCGGGATAGCCTGTTTGGCAGGACGCTACAAACGCGCAACTAGTATCTTCCTATTCCTTTAAATTTTGTGGTAAATTAGAACTTCTATGTTGAGATGTGCACAATAGACAATAATTTTTTTTCATTCTTTAAATTTGTTTTTTTATAATAAATTGAAACACAAAACTTAAAATTTAAAAATTTACCTTCCAACCGTATTTTTTTTTAATATTCTATGGCGGGGACGGGATAGTTTGGTTGGCAGGGAGCTGGACTCCCGTTCGTTGGAACGGAAGTTCGAATCCAGCAGGTTCCCAAAACAATTTATACCTTTGTAGGTGCTGAATAGGAGATTGTTCGTTCTCTGTTTCAGGTCAAAATTTAGATCAGCGAATGAAGGAAGGGATGTATGAATAGGTCCGCCCTATAAACGGGTTTTGGAGGTTCAAATTACAAGTAGTAAGAAGACCAAGTGAAGGAACAGCTCTTACCACTGAATGAACACCCAGTAAAGGAACACTTAATTTTGGTTATTTTTTAAAGCTCTTTACGAATTTATAAGCCATACAAATACTTGAAAATAAGCCTATTCTTGAAATTATAACATATAAATACTTGGAAAAAGTTAACTCTTTTTTTGTAATCATGAATTGAAAATTAAAGTGCCAACATATTAACACATACTGTTCATTCTCTGGGAAATCTGTGCCCAGTAAAGGAACATGCCTGTTCCCTCACTGGTTAGAAGTTGTTTTTCGTATTTTTAACATATTTTTGATGCGGAACATCACTAAAGGTGCAAGAAAATTAAAGTTTATCTTTTATTTTCATTAACTTTGAAAAAAATCCAGTAAAGGAACACTTGTTCCTTCACTGGTTTTTCATCGTTTGGTGATCCAGTGAATAAACACCCCCTTATCTCAGTACTTNCATATGAATGCTACGTTGAAAATCACATCCCTCTTTCTTTTTGAGACTACATAGAAGCAACTTAAACATATCTATAAAATCTATGGGTTACTCTGCAAATTTTTTAACCTGAAATTAAGTTTACCTGATGTTATTTGGCTACCGCTTTACATATTCTAACTTCCATGTTGGCAGGCATAGTGTGAACAGTTCACCAGCATTATAATTTATATATATATACATTAAAAATTTACTCGAATTATGTGTTTCTAATAATCTTGGCCTCGCCGGTCACCGGTGACCCGCATGTCATTCAGCGTGTTAAAAAGAAAGCATTCTTTACCTTAATTTCAATAGTACTCAGAAAAAACATACCAAAAAGAGTAAAAAAAAATATATTTTAATATATTTTTGCAATTTATTAATCATCACATTTTGCATTTTTAGACACAAGTGGCATTCCTGTATCCGCTATTTCCGAATCTATATATATTTACTTAGAGAATCAAAAACAATTCTTGTAACTAAGAACATAATAATGTAAAAATTTATATTAGTACTACTTTTTCTTAAATTTTTTCCAGATCCATATTTATCAATTTATGCAAGTGTTTCTTTTAACATATTGATTACAGCCGAATGCGCCGGGATAGCCTATTTGGCAGGACGCTACAAATGCGCAACTGGTATCTTCCTATTCCTTTAAATTTTGTGGTAAATTATAACTTCTATGTTGAGATGTACGCAATAGACAATAATTTTTTTTTAATTTTTCAAATTTGCTTTTTTATAATAAATTGAAATACAAAACTTAAAATTTAAATATTTACCTTCCAACCGTATTTTTTTTAATATTCTATGGCGGGGACGGGATAGCCTGTGTGGCAGGGAGCTGGACTCCCGTTCGTTGGAACAAAAGTTCGAATCCAGCAGGTTCCCAAAACAATTTATACCTTTGTAGGTACTGAATAGGAGATTGTTCGTTCTCTGTTTCAGGTCAAAATTTAGATCAGCGAATGAAGGAAGGGATGTATGAATAGGTCCGCCCTATAAACGGGTGTGTCGTATGTATGTGACAGAATTCAAATTCTTGGCCATAGATGGCGACACTGGAAAACAAGAACAATCGCACCCCTTGCCTTAATGCACTACGACAACATCATTATCAGCAGATTGGATGTGGTTATACTATATACATCATTGGACAGCTGTATTCCATAAATATAAAATCAAAGTAAATTTTTCCTATTTTGGCTACCATTTTAGTGCTTACCCATTTATTTTTCATTTTAATAAGCAATATGTTATTGTCATGAAAAATAAACTTTTCTGCAAAAATATAAATAGATGATAGTATGGATCTTGCTACTCTTTGATATGTTATATTAACATATACTGTGCAGAATAATTTCACAGAGATGCCAACTGCTCCGGACACGCCAAAATAGTTAAAAAAACGGTAAATAACTACAAAGTAAATTTTGCAAATATCTGACTATTTTGCTTGCCTTTTAAAAGGTTTAGCATGGCGAAAGTACTTTAAAGTGGTGAATTATATAAGCCTACGAATTGTTTAGAAATAGTGGTGAATAAAAATTTTCTAAATTGAATTTATTAAGCCAAGAATCACAATTGATAAACTACCACTTTAAAATACATATTTACTGTCCGGAGCAAGTTGGCATCTCTGATTTCATTGTGAGACATCGCGCGATTAGAAAATACCAGTATTTTTTCAAAAAAGTAGAAAAAAAATAATGGTAGCAGAATATTTTCATTATTAACATTTATTTTGTTTAAGCAAGTCTGTCTTAAAATACTAATGATATAAATATAATTTTTCTTACATCATTTCAATGCAGAATGCTTTTTAAAAAAATAAAAAGATTAGGGACAGCGGACTGTGGTTAGGACAAAAAATACCCACTTGGTATAGTAAATACCGCCATTTTTTTTCTCATACGCGTTTTTCATATACAGACTATTTTTGTGACTGGACATTAATAGTGTTAACAATTATTACAATATTATGGCAAAAACTAAAATTCAAATTCAATTTTTTGTGAGATAGGAATCTTGAAATTATATGGTTAAAAGAACGAAAAACAAGCTCTCATTTGATGCCTTTATTTTTGAGTGACAGAAAATTAAGGAGTCCAAAGTCCTCAGAAGCGGCATTCCTAAAATAACATTTGAAAACAAATATCTTTATCCTCTTTCAGGAACAGCAAATTTCAGTTGAAAGTTTTGGTCTGTCACGATGATACTAATGGTGACTTAAGACAGTTCATTCTAAATGAAGCGATATACTTTAATTCTCTTTTGTTTATAGAATAGTGGCTTTTAACCCCTTGGGGACGGGTGATTCAGAAGAGCATTCGTACAAAATCAGAATAAAGTTGTAATTAAATAAAAAACGGTAACTTAAATGTAGTGGTTGCTAATTTGACAGATTTACTTTGCTTTTACTTTAATTATTGTTAGTTTAATCATATATATAATCAATGTTAATTCAAAGTATAACTAAATAGTTTTATTTTGAACAAAGTAATGGTGAATTAAATAAATCAAAAAATTATAACTCCGCCCACAAATAAACTGCTAAAGAAATACTTTGATTACCAGTTTTATCTT
>NC_092215.1:36598302-36641868 GCF_043381705.1 Parasteatoda tepidariorum
AAACGGTAACTTAAATGTAGTCGTTGCTATTTTGACAGACTTACTTTGCTTTTACTTTATTTATTGTTAGTATCATTTATTGTTGGAGCAAAGAGCTAACATAAGCACAGCGAATAAATATTTTCAAGTGGTAGTTTATTAATTGTAATTCTTGGTTTAATAAGTTCGATTTAGTAGATTTTAATCCACCACTATTTCTAAACACTGCGTAGGCTTATTTAATTCACCACTTTATAGTACTTATAACATGCATTACATTTTAAAAAGCAAGCAAATATTGTCAATTATTTGCAAAATTTACTTTGTAGTTATTTACCGTTTTTTAAATTATTTTGGCGTATCCGCAGCAGTTGGCATCTCTGTAATAACATAACGAATACTAAAATAACGTTAACTTGCGAACTTGTTTGCTCCAATATTGCTTGATAGGTCAGCTCTGATAGTATAGGAGCCTGAGCTTGCACCAAACACAGTACTGACGTGAAATATCCTCTGTGGCTGACGGATCATGGGTTAGAGTCCTTTTGCCGTCAGGCTAATCTTTGGATGTTCTCGTGGCCTTCCTCTCCAAGTAACACAAATGCTTGTTAGTTCCATCAGAAAGTCCTTCCCGAAGGTAAATTTCTCCCAATTCCAGGAGTTTCCTTGACTTCTGGATTGGGTTCAAAACTACAAGGTGACGGAGTCGAACATTAGTAATCGTACACCCAAAAATTGGGTTGGCTGTTCAACGATGGTTATAAAACAAAAAATCAAAGTAGTTTTACATTGCTAGTGGTTTGTAACGAGTGTTGAATAAGTGTTGCCAGACTGAGTACACTGCATTTGGAGGGTTTAAGAAATATTTCTGCTAGAGAATCTCAGTGAGGGATCTCTGTTTTACGAATATTAATTTGGAAGGAAAAAGAGTAGTAGGTTTTTAAATGTTCGTATAGAAATTTCTCTCCTAAATTATTAGTTTCTTGAGGACGTTGATAAACTTACATAAATTAAGCACTGAAAACAAAAACAAAAGAAAAAAACAGTACCAGAAATGCCAACTTGCTACGAGCATCGGAATAATATTTTTGAGTAATGATCTTTTAATATATGATTCTTGATGAAGTAAATTCGATTTACAGAGTATTTACTTATAGAGCATTTTTAAAAAATTGGTAAAATAAACCAAAAATCCGCAAATTTTAGCTTGTATTTTTTTACCGTTTTCTTAAAGTATTCTGACGAATCTGCAGCTGTTGAACCCTCTGCAGTATTGTTTACTTCGGTTATTTTGAATAATTTTATACCAGAAAAAATTGATTGTAGAGTTATTTTTTAATCTGTTAACACTTCATGTTAACAAATTAGAACATTTCACATGCATCCGAGATACAACGAGCACTGAAACATAAAAAAAACAGAAAAAACTACTATAAACCTAAGAAGTTTAGTGATCATCGGACATTTCTGGTCTTCAGTTCATACTTTCGTATTTTACACCTACTACTGTCTAAAAATATCAGTTGGGTATTAGTTTTGATTTCTAGAAGCATTTACATGCAATGAAAAGGGTTATATTCAAAGATATTTGATCTTAACCTGTTATCTAATATGCGGTCATCTATTTTGTTTAAATAATTACTGGTGTTTTTAGTTATTTAACCTAAAGAAGGATTTCAATCTTTTGTCATTTTTTATTTTGCATCAATATTTGCTTGTTCCTTTAAAAGTTAGACATTATTAGTGAAAATGAGCAACAAAAAGAAGTTTAAAATCGCAAATATTGAAATTGATTAAAAACCTAAACGTGTTTCGTTATCACGCAGGAACAGTTCACATACAAAATCAACCTAAATAAATTGTGGTCTAATGATTAGATTTTCACGTATTAGGACTCAAATTAATGGTTTACGAGGGTGATCTCAAAAGATGCAAATTATTTTGTGTGGACGATATTTTAAGAAACGAAGTCATTCTGAAAAAAAGTATTTTCTCTGAAAATACATACTTTTTAATGATGGATTTGGATTCCTTCCCATCTAAATATCTGGTTCCATCTGGGAAATATGGTCCCAACATTTGGTTGGGAGAGTAGCTCAAAATTTGAACCAATTAATGCTGATTTTACTTTACTGCGCATTTCGCCTTATCTCGAGACATTCTCATGTGAATTTTAAAATTTTGGTCAAAATTATAAAAATTCATTATTCGATGATAATTCCGAGTAAAAATAATATTTAATATTTGTTATTTATTTTTATTATTTAATTTAATAATAGTAGAGAAAATTTGAACTGTAGAGCAGACTATTTTTTAAACCAGTTTAAAAAATTTAATTTTATATGGCAAAATACGAAGTTTACATGAAATCGGCCAAATAATTCCTGAGAAATCGAATTTTAAACATACGGCTCATTTTTCCTGATGTATGTTATATCAGGAAAAATATACACCTTTGTATTATATACACCTTTTTCTCGTTAGTTTATTATTATTGTCTTTTACGCTAGAATAATATGATACTTGTAGCAATAAGAGTTGTCCAATTTTTTTACTTACCGTTTGCACTGCAGTAAATTTTGGACGTGCTAGCAAAAATGTTCTAAACGTGTAACATGTCGGATTTTTTTCTTTTAAACGTTCTTTTAAACTCTTTTCGAAATTACTGAATGTCTCAAATAGTAACTTGGCATAAGCTTTATGCACTGCATTTATTCCTGCTAGGAATCACATTCACAGAAAATCAGTACATTTATTTTCCCCATTAATTAAAAAGACATATTTTTTACATGTCTTAAAGGTTCAAAAGAATTTGCAACATATTATAATTTATTTAATAGACTAACAAATTTGATTTAGAAATTTATTTCAAAGGTGAAAAAATTTAAAATTTCAGATTTAAAAAAAGATGTAAGGCGTTCTTGTGAAGTTAATTTCGCAAGTCAAATTTGATTTTTTTAATCAAGATAATTAAGAAAAATAAACTCAAAAACTCAACAACACATAGTGTCTATTTTTATATCAGCCAATCATTTCAGAATATTGATCACTTAGTTAAAGTTTGAATTAGTTTTTATAAATATTAAACACATCAATGTAAACACGTTTTTAAAATTGATTGACGCGCTTATTGATTTCATGGTATAAACTAAACTAAATATCTTCATTAAAGATTACGTCAACGAGAATAAAAGCTATCGCAACCGTTGCAAACAAGCGCAACTGGCAATCTTAGCATAAAATAACTAGATGCAAAGAAATAAAGTAGTCAGCAAACATTAAGATGTAAACATCTTTACACTTAGAGTTGTTATTTTACAGGTGGCAACGGTTGCTGAAAGTTACTTTTCAAGTGTAAAGGGTTTATGTAAAATTAAAACATTTGTATTTATTTTGTACCTGGTCTTTCCGATGCACTAAAATATACGGAGGCAACTTTTTTTAGCTTTTAAAAAGTCTACTCCTACACTTTCTACAGCTTTGAAAGCTCTTCAAAAATTGAATTTTTTTCAACTCAAATTCTCGAGCAATCAGCTTTTAGTGATAGATCAAAGAGATGAAAGACTAGGAATAAAATCAAATACAAGGACTTACAAAAAAATTTTTTTTGTTCTCACATATAACATTTGCCAGACTCTAAAACAAAAGTGGAGAAATATATTTCTTTTTGCAGCTCTATCATTTTAAATCGATCATTGATTGCATGGTCTATATCAAGAACAGTTTTCAGTTACTATATTTCTTTGAAAAATGAACTGTTGCCTGTCTTACGCAAGAATTGCATAGATTTAAACAAATACAGGTTTTAATATCTGAAGCCGTTTTTCCTCAGTTTTGAGGCATTAAAGACACAATTGTGTCGTTACAGTCAGAATTTTTTTATTTGTAAAATTATGGTTAAATAATCAGCAGTAACCGTGAAGTTAAAAGGGAGTAAAGATTTTTTTACCTTTGCAGTTTTTAAACCATTTACAACTGGAATGTTTATAAAATCTTAAATACAAAGCAATATGCTTTTTTAACCATTTACATCTATCACGGTTTCAAAAACGAAAAAAGCGAAATTTAAATGGACATTAGAGCTTTCGTTAGGTATTGTATTTTGAAGAGTGTAGGGCAGTGGAAACTCTTCATGCGCATGAGGAACTATTGTGGTGTCAACGCTGGAACTCGAACCCCCGTTCGGTCAATTATGAGATAGACGCATTAGCCCTCTTGGCTATAATTTGCACACAGCTGCAAGGAGCTAAGTGGCTTCATTAGGTGGCTCATTGGGTGCGATAAAATTATGGTTATTTAACCGTATTTGGTGAAAACAGTTAATAAACAGTTTTTCTCACAGTTTACAGTTCGATTACGATCTTTTTTATGGTTATTTGACTGTTTTGTTTGAATAAGGTGAAATAACAAATAAATAAATTGTTATTTAGCTACTTTTTTCGGGAAATTTCCAACAGTAAAGAGTCCTTTTTAAAGGACGGTCCTTTTTCAAAAAGAGAAAAAAAAATAGTACCATAATGTGTGTGCTTTATTATTCGAATTTATTTTTGCAAAATCAAGATAGTTTTGACTATCATAATATAAACAACTTTGCCGACATATGACCCTCTCGAGAGCATATCGTTTATGTGAACAGAATAAAATTTTGTACACAGGTATTATAGTCTATGCGCTCAAGAATGATGCTAAAAACAATTGCGTAGCTCTCACGGTTGCAGTTACAGAGACAGATTTTGAAACTTTCTAATAGAAACCAACTTTTCATGATTAAAACATAATCGCTTCAGTAAAAAATCTAAAATGGTGTTGGAACTATAGTTTTAGCTTTTGCCAAGCATCGGCTTACTTCGGGATCGCTAATGAAACCAGAGGGTAATGAAAAACTTCTGAAACAGAGTAGAAACTTTGAATATGTCGGATATGAGGAAGATATTTTTAAAACAAAAAAATGCTTCTTTTGCAATTTTTTTCTGTTTGTAATGGTTTTAATCACTCGCTATTCTCTTTAATGGTTACCAAAAATGGCGATGCTCATCAAAAGCCCAGTGTTGCAATTTCTTGTTTTCCATTTTAAGCTTTTAACTGTAAGGATTACGCTTCAATCAGAAAAAAAAATGGTTGATGACATTTGGAAATTTTGTCAATATAACAGTAACCGTGAGAGCTACGCCATGGTTATTTACATCCTTCTTGAGCAAATGGATCATAATACCTATGTACGGAATTTTATTTCGTCCAATGAAATGTTATGCTTTCCAGAGGCTAATCAGTCAGCAAAGTAATTTTACTATCACGATGTATAAATAATATGAATATTATCTATTGAACTTGAAGTCAATGTAAAGAGTGCTTGGGAACTTTAAATGGCAGGTTATCGAAACAATATCTACTAGATAAAATCAATTAAGTGCTGCATTTTTATGGAATAGTTGTTTTCCTATTTAGAAGACTTTTTTGTGTCTTTGCTTCACATTGAATTTTAGGTTTCTTATTGTAAGGAATACGTTTCAAACACGAAAATAAGAGGGAGGGTTGCTATTTGAACATTGGAGGGTTGCTATTTGAACATTAGAGGGTTGCTATTTGAACATTAGAGGGTTGCTATTTGAACCTATTTCGACTACTTTTTTGTGCCTTTACATCACATTGAATTTTAGGTTTCTTATTGCAAGGAATACGTTTTAAACACGAAAATAAGAGGGAAGATTGGTATTTGAACATTTTGAAATTCAATCGCCGTGCGAACTATACAATCGTTTTCGACAACATTTCTTGAACACATATATCATAATACCTGTGTACAAAATTTTATTCCTTTCACTCAAATGGCATATTCTAGAGAGGGCCATATGTCTGTAAAGTTAATTTATTATCACGATTTATTAAAAATATGGATACAATCTATTGGCCTTGAAGTTAAGGCACAGAGTGCTTCGACATTTTAAATAGAAGTTATTCGAAAAATTATTAACAAATATAAACAACTTAGTACTGCATTTTTATATGATGGTTACTTTCATAGCTTTTTTTTCTTTTTTTTTAATAACGGCAGGCACTGAACTTTCGTTCTTCGCCATGGAAGGTGCCGGAAATGTTGCTCCTTTATCGTTACCCAGTGGGCACCTGTGAACCAAAGTCACGGAGGCGAGCAACGATACCCACGCCATACTGCCACAAACCCGTTCATAGGGTGGGCCACATTCATTCATTCACACACCAGAAGACAACACAGAGAGAGAAACATCCATGCCCAGAGCGGGATTCGAACCCGCGGCCATTAGCTCCACAGTCAGACACGCTAACCACTCGGCCACCTGACCGGCACTTTCATAGTTAAATGACTATTTTGTCTCCATGCATCATTTCGAAAAAAATAATTAAAAAAAATATATTTCCCAATCTTGAATGTTTTGAACTAGTTTAATACCTGAAAAAAACATACAAGTCTTATTAATAAAATTTAATTATATAAAATTGGTTACGTATATGTCCAAACATATTTACATGAAACACAACATTCCAATATCCTCATTTTAGTAAGAAGTAGTCAGAGTCTCTGAGCATACAATGAAGTTCAAAGGTCTATATGGATTTATGGTAATTACTTGATCAGCCGCCTGCAATTCAAATAAGTGATAAGAGTTAGATAATCAACTCTCAGGAGAATGCTAAATGCAATAGCAGAACATTTAATACAAGTTCATCTGTTCTGAAATCTGTTCGAATTCATTAAAGTTAAATTACATTGATTTAGACACGTTATGTTTGATAATTATGCCCTTATATTGCATTTCGCAATGTTTCTTTTATTCCTGTTTCTTCTGTGCAAAGTTGCTAAAATGGGAAAAAAAGTGACAAATAAAGAACTTAGTCAAAGGAGTGACATTTTCAGACAGGCTATAATCAGAGTAAGTAGAAAAAAGAATTATTCTAACTATTTTATTTTAGAATTAATACGATTCGTGGCTGCTCAGGAGATAGTGTTGTCACCTACCGAAAATCCAAATTCAAGTCCCAGCGATGGCTGGCCGATACGAATTCCGCACACGGTTCGCACTTATCACAGTGCTGACTAAAATGTCTTCAGTGGTAAACAGATAATAAATTAGAGTCCCCTTGACGTCATGCTAACCGCTGGAGGTTTTCCTCTCTATGTAACGTAAATGCGAGTTAGTTCCATCAGAAAGGCAAAATTTCTCCCAATTCTTTATCCAGAATGTTTTTTGTCTTCTGGATTGGGTTCAACATTATAAGGCTACGGATTTGTTCATTGATAGTTGTAAACTCAAAATTTGATCGGCTATTTCACGACAATTATAAAATACAGAAGTAATATTAGGTGGGACTGCAAATTCTCTGCCTTATTTCATTTACCAGTATATTAAATAATAAAAATCATGCTATTATTATCAAAACTAATGAGGATTAGCTGTTTTTATATAAACGTAAAAAGCAAAAACAATTCTATGACTTTAAACATGTCCGTATTGAGGCAAACATTTTATGTTATTTTCCTTGATTACTTCTGGAAATGTCACTTACCAGTTACATCCACTAAGCTCTTAATCTTTTATAAGATTGACGGAAATTTCATTTAATTTACAAATATATTGTGCTAGATAAAGGATTAGCAAAAGCAATTTGCTTCTATAATTTTTCTCTACTACTTATGCAAGTTCACTCGTCATAGTAACCATGTTTAAAAAAAGTTAGTGATCCTTGGTTTTCCCGCTAACAAAAGTAATTTACGTTGCATTTAACATGATATGGTCACAATGTTTCATTAAAATATATGATGTTTAATACTTATAAAAAAATGTGGTTATTGATTTTCTTTTAATTCTATAACCGCTGTTGAACAGCCAACCGAATTTTGAATTTTTCACTACCAATATTCCACCCCGTAGTCTTTTAATTTTGAACCCAATTCAGAAGACGAGGAAACTCGTGGATCAATCTATTTCATTCAACTACCTTGTGCAGTGATGTAAAAGGATTGATTATACAATTCGCAAAAAAGACATATTCTACATAACTTTTGATCGAATGACCGGATTTTTAAGCACTCACGGGAGCTCAAAGATGATAATCAGTCAGTGCAAGCGATGTTTAAAGTTATGAATTCCGACACAAAAACGTACTTTCTCTGAATAGACATGCCGATTTTACGTTATTTACATGGTCGTAATAGTTTAGGCAGGAGAGTTGTCAAAAGTTTAGACTCCTTAATGTTAATTTTACCATTTAATTAATTTTCCACATGCCGAGTATTTTTAAAGCAATCGAAAAATGTTTACACATAATTATAAAACTTGTTGATCTGTTGGATAATTTCATGTAAAAAGTTATTTTTAATAATTATTTATTTTATAATTTTTTAATATTTTGTTTAAGAACAGTGGAAAGCATTTTGAAATGTGAGGAGAACAAATTTACGCACCATTCTACCCCTTAAAAATCTTACAAATACACCTCCAAGTACTTTAAACGAATATATCATGAAAATAGTAATAACATTTTGTATCCATTCCTCGCTGCAGTGTAAAGTTAACTAATAAAAATTCACTCATAAAAAAATGCAAAATAATTTCCTTTTCAAAAATGCAAAGTCCTTTTTAAGTCGCTAGACTGCAGCACCATTTATAATCCATCAGGAATTCATTTTTAATTTCACAAATGCTGACTAACTCCATATATATACCACAGAGGAACAAGCACTAATATCAATGTATCAACTTGCATCAATTTGTATCGAATTGCGTAATTTTCGAAGTACTCACTTGGGCAAATTGATTACTTCCCGGTCCCTGCTGCTTTCAATAACTACGGAATTATTAGTACGAAACAGTACCTTTTTAAAGCTTGATACCGGGAAGTAAATAGATCCAGATTTGATTCCTCACAGAGTTTCTAAAGGTTTACATTGCTACATAATAGTTGCGATACATATTAAATAAATCATACGACTTAAATGATTTTTATATATAATTTATAGGAATGATTAATTTCAATTAGATTCCCAAAGTGTTTCAACATGAGCTGAAGTAGTTTCAGTCTTTTTACCAGCTAATTAAATTATCAGGAAATTAATAAACTTAAAATGTTTATTTTAGTAATACATTTAGTTCATATATCTATTGTTATTAATACATGAACTTGCCACTGTTATATCAATTGATTTATAATATTTTTAGAACTTAATTGAAAGTACCGATAATGAATATTTATATATATAATTACAGTAAAACCTTTTTTTGTGCGGAGGATAGGGACCGCATAAAAGATATCGCACAAAAAAAACATCGAAAATTTTATAAATTCTGACATGTAATAAACAAGTTTGTACCATATACCACCAAAAACTTTTTTTATGCGGTTGATAGGGACCACATAAAAAAAGTCGGACTCAGAAAATACATCAATGATTTATGAAATAGATAAGAGAATGCTTTCAATTAAATTAAATAATTAAATTAGACCTAAAGAAATTTTAAAAATATTTAATTCTTCATTGTACATATACATGTAGAAGTTTTCAAATTATACATTAAATAGTTTGCTGCTACTCGTCGTAATCCAAAATGCGCATCTTCTTGGAAGGAATTGGTTGAAAATCGCTTGAAGATAGGATTTCAATGATTTGTTTTTTGGTACCATAAAGTCAGTGATCAGATAAAATAAAATAAAAATCATAAAAACTACATATAAATAGAAACAAAAGTAATTAATTTTTTTACCTTTAATCTCACTATAAAATGAATCCTTANGAAAATTTTATAAATTCTGACATGTAATAAACAAGTTTGTACCATATACCACCAAAAACTTTTTTTATGCGGTTGATAGGGACCACATAAAAAAAGTCGGACTCAGAAAATACATCAATGATTCATGAAATAGATAAGAGAATGCTTTCAATAAAATTAAATAATTAAATTAGACCTAAGGAAATTTTAAAAATATTTAATTCTTCATTGTACATATACATGTAGAAGTTTTCAAATTATACATTAATTATACATTATTTGCTGCTACTCGTCGTAATCCAAAACGCACATCTTCTTGGAAGGAATTGGTTGAAAATCGCTTGAAGATAGGATTTCAATAATTTGTTTTTTGGTACCATAAAGTCAGTGATCAGATAAAATAAAACAAAAATCATAAAAACTACATATAAATAGAAACAAAAGTAATTAATTTTTTTACCTTTAATCTCACCATAAAATGAATCCTTAATCTAACGAATCGTGTATAAAACTCCGAATACGAAGCGTATAGTATTTGAGATACACGCCGACGAGAATTTACAAAATAAAAATTACGGTTTAATTTTAAAATACTAAGTATTTTAAAACAGCAAACGATTTTTTACTGATTTACTTCAACTGGTTTAACGCAGAATAAATTTTAAACAGAAGAGAAAATGGAGTTGACGATAATAAATGAACTAATGAAAGTAAATAAACAGAGCATCGTGAAGTTAAGATACATCGCTGTCAAGGAGATCGCGTAATCAGAGTTCGTCCACAACATGCATATGCACATTGATAGGAAACATTAAACTGGTGCTAACGCCGTTAAGATTCATATACCGCATAAAAATACTTCGCACAAAAAAATCGCACAAAAATAAAATCGCATAAAGCCAATCGCACAAAAACAGAATCGCAGAAAAAAGGACCGAACAAAAACAGGTCTCACTGTATATGTATATGTGTGTGTGTAGGGTATGTACTGTAAGGTAGCTACCGCTACAAAATTATAATTAAAATTCACTAGTATATAAGACATGTTAACTCGACTGTCATAGATGACGGTTGACATGTTCGATAGCTACCCTCGCCCCACATTGGTAACCCGGACGTGACGTGAATGCCATACCTGCCAACTTTAACTCATTTGGCGTAAAATTTTATTTCTACATTGAAAGTGGTAGTAAAATGTATGTTTTCTATATATTCCTTGCATTTATAAACCTAATTTATAATATTTTTGACGACCACTATTTCTTAAAAAATTAAGCAATAGTGGTGTAACCAATATAATAGTGTTATTGTATTCAGCATAAACTTCTCAAAATTACAGCGTATGTTTCTGTCTAAAATTGTAATTTAAATTCCATTTTACTACCACGGGGAAAAATCATCGTCAAAAGGATTAAAAGTTGGCAGGTATGGAACACGCCTACCATGACAGTAACGCCCACTTCGATTTGTAACGCCTACTTTCGATGGATAATCCACATTGAATACTTGACCTGCTACTTGTGACTGTGACATTATCCACCTTCTCGCACTATTGCTACTCAGTCTTGTCTCGACCTTTCAAACGCATTAAACCAGCGAAATGTACTCTTGGCAGTAACTTTAACTATTCAAGGAATGCATATTTTGCTCAGAGAGAGTAATTAAATTTTTTTATATTGGTCAAACTTCGGGAGTAGAATTTGCTCTTTAAAGTATTTTGATTAAGAGTAAGATGAGTTTTATGAGTTTACATAAACACGAATAATAATAATCAAATAAATTAGAAATATAAAATGGAAAAACCTTCAATCGGAAAAGGTACAGGTCTTCATCAGGACACATCCTCTACGATAAATGCGATATTTCTGAATAAAGAATAACTGTCCTGGGAATAAAAATTACTCTTTATAATGTACATATCTATCTATCAATCTNTCTACGATAAATGCGATATTTCTGAATAAAGAATAACTGTCCTGGGAATAAACATTACTCTTTATAATGTATATATATATATATATATATATATATATGTATATATTATATGTTTTATAGTGTCTAAATGAGTGTTTCATTTATTCTCCGTATACCTTTTATATAAAAATAATAAATAGCATTGCTAATTCTTTTTTTATTTTCTAATTCTTTTTTTTCAAAAAATAAAAATAAAATTTAAATTCAAACTATAATTTTATTTAGTGAAAGCAATTTCATAAAAATTTTAATGCATCTCTAGGGATTTTAAATAAATTCTTCATGCAAAATATTCAGAAAAAGCAGAAACGGCTTACATTTATGAAGCTCACGACATTCCTTATTGAATAAAAAAAGCTGGAATACAAATCAAATTTTAACTTGAAACAGTAGAGTCGGCTAAAATACCATATGAAATATCAATACAGAATTTTATGCTATTTCTGTTAACATATTGAATAGAAAGACTTCTTTTTAGTGACAAATATTCAGCCGTTATCTTTCCGTCAAAGAAAAGACAGTATTTATAACCTAGGGTAAAATTTACGAATATATTCCCTCGGATGCTTTTCAAGAAACGATTACTTTTTCTTTGAGCCTAACTCAACTGAAGTGTGAAATATACTCACAGAGAGGCTTCGCACTCAAGACATTTTCTTCGTCTAAGTATTTTTATATTTTTTATTTACTTCGATGACTTGATCTTTCAATCTAAATCTTAAAGTATACGTTTCATCAAAAAATGAAAAGTGACGATATTCAGCAGCTTGCGTTTATTATAAGCAAAGAAAATAATAATTTAAATGAAGTTATTTTTATATTTGGGAATTTTTCTAAAGGTTGGGAGAACGTCTTTGGAATATTTGTCTACCGGGTCAAAATATTTATGGATTTAATTGCAATATATCAAAATTCAGAAGAAAAGCGAAGTGAAAATTATGTAGATAGAAATCATTTTTGCATGATTTTTAAATCATATTTTTACAAAATAACCAATGATATCATTATTTTATTTAAACGGGAGATTTTTTGAACTTTATGTAAAACTATTTTTTTTGATTTTTAGTTCGATAGAATTATTCTCCTCTTTCTATTGTGCTGTGCATGCGTATGAAAACATGTCTTCAATGAAAGTCTTCAATGAAGAATTTTAAAAAAAAAAGAAGAAAAAAAACTTGTGGTCTTTTATAGGCTGATTAGTAGGAAGCTGGGGTCATATTCGTGAGCTTTGAGCTTGAATCCCGCCAACCGAAGAATCCCCATCTATTAAATGGTGAGTGGTGCACGTTGTTGGGGCAATAAGTCCTCCAAGCTCCTATAACAAACCAATACTTTTATGGATACGGAATTAGAGATTGATCGATCTCTGGTTCAGATCAAAATTACGATCTGTGGATTTATGTATGAAGTATAGTCGTATTCTTGTCCATAGATGGCGCCAATAAAAAACAGGAAACGCACAGTCTGCTTTAAAACCGCTTGGATTCACATAGCAGGCTTGCTGGTATTGGCAAGTAGCAACAACAAAAAAAATAACTTCGAATTTAAACAGAGTTAACTCGNATATCGAAAATCACAGAAGGAAAATTAACTTAAATTTCAGGTATTAATTGAAATAGTAAGTGCCTTTTTCAAACAAAATACCAAAACTGCTTAGTGTTTGAAACAAAATAATAATATTGGGAAATAATTTTTTTAATTAAAAATTTGAAAAAGGCCGGAATTTATAAGCGAATTCACTTACGAATTTTCGAAACATGTTTGAAAAGTAGTAAAAAATTTTAAAATTAAGATATAATTTATTTTTAGCGTAATTTTTTTGGCTGTCACAATGTAATCTGTTATAAAAGTTAAACGGTCTGAGGAAAATTTTGCTGGTGCATATTATCTTTACAACCTATATATATATATATATACATACCCTCCAGCATATGTATATATATATGTATATAATATATATATATATATTTATATATATAAGTATATTTCAGTAATTAGAGTACTAGATTTTGTCAAGTCCGTGACGGACGAAATTATTTAATACAGTTGCCATAAAATGTTTAAATATGTATCAAAATCTGAAATATGTTACTACCAAGTAACAATACGGAAAATAAATTCCATTCCCATAAATAAAAAAATAAGTGCAAAATTAGAATTATTAACAGTCCTTTCAGAGTAGAATCACTTTTTTAACTTTCAAATTAAATATAATAAATTTTTAAATTCAAAATAACATAATTTTTAAATTTTATTATCATTTTTAAATATATTTGAAATTCATCAGTTTTAAAATTTATTTCCCGATTTCTTGAATGCAATTAAAGAAATATATTTAAAACATACATTTTTCAAATTATTCGTAATTTTCTGTTAAATATTTTGGAGAGGAAAAAATTAACATTGAAGAAAAATCCTTCAAAATCTCAACATTATTTGGATTTCAACTATTTTATTCGGCTCAATCATTATTTTATTTTAAACTCCTTTGCCACTGTCTACAAATCAGATTTTCCATATAATTTCCTTTTTATAGCTAAAGTGGTAATAAGATTTATTAATATTTTTCAAAAGAACGTATAGGAAAATCGATTTTAAAAAGATTTTAACCTTTACTACATGCAAATACTTAAACATTCATATGAATAGATGTTATTTAGGCAATATAGTTTCAAAACAATAGCAATTTTTAAAACAAATAAAATATTTCAACTCTGATTAGAATTTTAATCATATTTTTACTACCACTTGTGTAGTTCATTCCCGAAAAATGTAAAAGATGGCAAATATGCTAAATGATCTTATTTTTATCGCTTTAAATACTAAGAATAAACCTCTAGGCTAAAGCCAACGAATTTAACACATCTGGACTTATATACTAATTATACTATTACTAAGATAGTGATAATACTATTACTACTAATTATACTATTGCTATTACTAAGATAGTACTAACTATAGTATTAAAAAGATAGTCTTACATTTTGTTAACTATTGGATTCTTTCATAATTTTTAATAAAAAATATACCGATATCACCACAATCATAAAATATTTATATTTAAAATATTTATATTTAAATTATAATATTTTCACTCAAATTAAATATAATAAAACGAATAACAGAATTCAGCTGTAGCATAAAAAAAGAGAAAACTTTTCTATTTCTTTAATTTTGTAACAAATGCAGCTTATAAACTTCTATGGGGGGAAAAAACAATTATTTTTAAATTAAAGTAGCAGTGTTTGAATTCATCATTCCATGTTGATGAATTGGATATCCATTTATAAAATGTTTTGTTTGCAGTCGGCGTGTCATTTTTCTTTTTTGATTGTCTGTTGCAGTCTAACGGAATGATTCTTTCATAGCCAGCACATTAAGGAGACTTTTTTTTCTCTTTCTCTTTTATTTTCTTACCGAATTTCCTACCTAGAATAAAAGTAAAGATTCATTTTTCAATCGTAACGTAAGAAAATTATATGTTGCTTTCTCGTTTCTAAGATTTACAGTGTCCATTAAAAAAGATCGTTTTTACAGCATTGACTATGTATTTGCTTTCTAAGTATAAAATGATTTCGGTATAAATAATTTAAAGTTGAAGCTTGAGAGGTTTGACTACGAAGTCTAGAACCAATAATGCCTAAATTTAAATATTGTGATAATGCAAAAAGTATGTTTATGAAGAAATATATATTGTAGATATTTTTAAACTAATGTCGATATATACTTTTGTTACTTACTATTTTGGGCGGAGACAGCCTGGTTGGCAGGACACTGGACTCTCTGGATTTTCCTGAGAACGGGGGTTCGAATCCAGAAAGGCGAAAACTCCCCGTGCAGTAAATAGTAACTGGTACACGTTACATCTGTCGGGTCACAAAGTCCTTCATGTTTCTATAGCAAATTATACCTCTGGGGATACGGAATTGGAGATTGATCGTTCTCTGGCTTAGGTCAAAATTGCATTCGATTGATGAATGGGTCCACCCTATAAACGGGTGTGGCGTATCTGTGCGGGAGAAGTCGAATTCTTGGCCATCGATGGCGCAACTGGAAAACAAGAACAATGGCTACCCCTCTGCCTTAATGGCCAACAACAGCAACAATAACAACTTACCATTTTAGCTTAGTAAAGGCTCTGCAACTGGTCTACACTCCGTACCAATTATAGTGCTAGCAAGATTGTCCTCAAATTTTTTTAACGAATCAACTCTTTCATAATTGTGTTATAATAACCAACCGATGCCATTAAGGTCATAGATCATATGTATTTAAAATATTTATGCCTAAATTAAAATTTCATTCACTCAAATTAAATATAATAAATGAGTAGAAAAATTTGGTTGACGCATAAGTAATTAAAAAGTTTTATGTTGCTTGTTAGGTTGTTATGTTAGGTTGATTGTTAAGCTTTCTGTTCTGTTATCATGTGTTGCTTGTTAATGCTTAAATTTAAATATTATGATAATGTAAAAAATATGTTTTTGAAGAAATGTGTATTTCATATATGTTTGAATTAATATGGATTTTCAGTTTTTGCCTTGCACTACTTTAGCATTGCAAAGACTCTGTGCCACGACTTTATATTAAAATATAAATGTTTATAGGTTTGTTGTACTTTGTCTAACCATATATCTGCCAACTTAATCTATTTTTTGCAATTAACTTAATTAAATTTAAATTGCCATCCATCCTCATGTATAAGCTGTAAAAATTGATGCTCAAATTTCACGAAACTTTCTTTTTTGATCAAACCGTTTCCTGGTATATGCTCCGAGCGAACATTTTGTTAAAGAGGCGAAATAACCATCGCCACTTCTTCTAGGGAATGAATTTTGTCTATCGTTAAAATAATATTTCGTCTTCATATTTTTTTTCGGAAATAAAAGGAATCTGGTTGTGCCGAATCTATCTGACATTTTTAATTATAACTGAATAGTGGAATTACATAGCTGGGTCAATTTCTCCTTAATAACACACTAAAGACAAATAGAACAAAGAGATAAATTACACCCGTGTCCTAGGATTAAAACCCGAGATCTTCCTGATACGTATTCAACTCCTTGAACATCACATAAGAATGTCGGTTTATTTCGGTATTAAATTTTTATTTGTCTAGACTTCATCATTACAGTTAACAATTTCCCGCAATTAACCTATTTTAGGCCAAGCATAGACATTTTATAAATTGTGGATATAATTCATTGAAATATGCTTGCATTACATTCATTAAGTCACAAAAAATTTGGCGTTCGAAAAAGTATATTTAATGTACGAAATAAAATGCGATGTATATGCACCATTCACCAAACTGATGAACAAACCATTTAATTGAACACTTGCTTCTTATTAAATTTTTTTATTATGTTTTCTATTTACTAACTTGCACCTTCAATCCATCATAAAAACATATGATAAATCTCTAAGGGAATAATTATACATTTTCAGAAAAATTTCGTTTGTCAATAACCGCTTTAAGTTAAAAAAATTAAAATAGTTTAAACATTTCTTTCCAAAAAGTATTTATTCCTATTGAATTACTTATAATTTATGAATGTCTTCAGAATCTTCGAAAACAGCAGAATACATTTGAAAAATATTTTTCGAAATGGTGCGTTTGTGCACCTTTGGCCAAAAATTGGTTAACTGCGATGAGGTTTCGGATTAAGGAAAAAAAATTCGTTATACATATCAGCGTTGCCGTTTCGTCACAAAGCTCGTGATTTCGTGATGAAATAATTCTCAAAGTAAAGAAATATAGTTCAAGATTTTCTAAATCCTTAAAAGTGAGAGTTTTTTTTCTAAAAGTGAGTCGACTTTTCACCCTCCGAAATTGAACGAGAATCAAGGGGTCCAAGTTAATAAATTTAAATAATATCAGTCCAACCGGCAGCAATAGTGAAAATCTCATATTAAATAATTCTTCTGCACTTTCGGATGATTGCTTTTATGCATTTAAAATTAAACGAACGTCCTTTTTTTCAATTTCATTTTGGGATTTATATATTTAAAATTTTTCAAACTGCTACTACGTATGAAAAATTTAGTCATATACATCAATTTTTGTAATTCGTACAATGGTGTTATTAAGCTTTTTGAGAAATATAGAAATAGCTTTGTCACTTATGTTATGTTTTGTTATGTTATGTTATGTTATGTTATGTTATGTTATGTTATGTTATGTTATGTATGTTTTGTATGTTAAGGAATTACTATATGTTTTCTTATTAGTTGAAAAAAATTCAAGTTTTTTTTGTCTCAGATCGTCTACATATATTTAAAATATTCTATGCTAACTACTACAGCATATGAAAAATTTACACATATTCACTAATTCTCTTGTTATTCGTACGAAACTGTGATTAAGCTTTTGCAAAATATATATACAGTTTTGCCTAAAATTGATTTTTTCTATCGTTTTTACAGCATTGACTATGTATTTGCTTTCTAAGTATAAAATGATTTCGGTATAAATAATTTAAAGTTGAAGCTTGAGAGGTTTGACTACGAAGTCTTGTCTCGACCANTAAATAATTCTTCTGCACTTTCGGATGATTGCTTTTATGCGTTTAAAATTAAACGATGGTCTTTTTTTTCAATTTCATTTTGGGATATATATATTTAAAATTTTTCAAACTGCTACTACGTATGAAAAATTTAGTCATATACATCAATTCCTGTAATTCGCACAATGGTGTTATGAAGCTTTTTGAGAAATATAGAAATAGCTTTGCCTACAATTGATGTATTCTTATTAGTTGAAGAAAATGCAAATTTTTTTGTCTCAGATCGTCTACATATATTTAAAATATTCTATGCTAACTACTACTGCATATGAAAAATTTACACATATTCACTAATTCTCTTGTTATTCGTACAATACTGTGATTAAGCTTTTGCAAAATATATATACAGTTTTGCCTAAAATTGATTTTTTATTTAATTTTTACTTCACAAACAGTTGTAAAAATTACTGTCAGAAACACAAAAGTTGGCAAAAAGTAGCAAGTGTTTCTGTCGCAGATCGTCTCTTTATCCTTAACAGATAGAAACAAATGTGAAATATATATTTTTTTTCCTTTTTCGATGAAAATAAGCAAGCAGTACCTATATTTTTTTTCTAGATCTTAGAAGTGTACTTAATTATGAAATTTCTTTTAAGAAAATATATGTGTTATTTATATATTATAATAAGCTGCGAAAATTTATTTCTCTTTCAAAAAAAAAAAAAATTGAGGAAATAAGCTACTTCTACACTGTCAGAATTTTCCTTCTAAAATTAGGGTAAAATAATCGACATCAGTCTGTCAATCCAACTAACCATGAAGTTTAAGGAAAAGAATATTTTTTATCTTTATGTTTTCGAAGCAGTTTACAACTAACATGGTTAGAAATACCATGAATGAAAAACTATATGATTTTTTATCCATTTACAACTAGCATAGTTTCCAAACTGTAAAAATGAAATATAGCTGAAGCTACAATTTTCTTTAGGTAATGGACATAGGAGTTAGGTTGTAGCTGAGTTGAGTTTTACCAAATGAACAGTGGTATGTGGTTCAATTAGTTTATCTGTTTGCTTCACCTATCGTGAGAGATGAGAAATACTGAACTGATTTGAGTTTAACAGAGTTATGGTGCATCAATCTGTACGTGAATGAGAGTATCGTATTCTAATAATCCTGGGTCACCAATTGGGAGATGCTGGATGCTAGAAACTTTTCAATTGTGGAATGGAAAATGGTAAAAATTGTGTCTTTATGAATTCGACTCGCATCGATCACAGTGCTGACGTAAAATATCCTAAGTGGTAAACGGATCGTGGGTTAGAGTCCCCTTACTGTAAGGCTAACCTTGTGAAGTTTTCATGGTTTTCTTGTCCATTTAACGCAAACGTGGGTTAGTTCCATCAAAAAGTCTTTAGTGAAGGCAACATTTCTCCCAATAATTGATCTTTTAGATCCCTTGCATTCTGGATATTGACTATTAGTCATTAAAAACCCGAAATTGAGTCGGTTACTGAACGACAGTTAAAAAGTAAAATAAAATATGCTTTTTAAATAACAATAACTTTTAATAATCTCAAAAGTTTTTCCCGGTGCATTATATTTTATTACTATGTAAGGCAGAAAAAAGAAATGACTTTCTGAATTCTCTAACTATCATTTTGCTATACTTCTTTTTTTTCTTCTTTAAAAATATTTGAAATTCGTTGCCTCTAAGCGCAAACAAGTCTTTCTCATTCTCTTAGATTTTCTTATCCAGCTTCTACCGCATATTTTGCAAAGATCTCTTCTATCGTTGACTTTTTGCGGAGCACCTTTCCTAGTTCTTACATTTTGAGTGGAACCGCGCTAGCATTTGGAGCCGAGACGAAAACTTTCGAGAATTTTTGCTATGCAGAATATCTCCTCAGGGGTTTATTGTTGCAAAAATGTCAGAAGTATTTGAAGAGTGGAGAAAAAAAAAAGAAAAAAGCTCCCCATCATCCATGATAGATAAAAATGTAACATTAAAGAAATTCTATCGTCTATATAGAATAGAAAATAAGCGAATTTGAACTGAATTTCGGTGAATCATATTTAAATTATGGGATTATTTTTTGTTCTATATTTAACTCAGTTGCTTCTGCATCCATTTCAAGAAACGGTTTTTTAAAAAAAGTAAATAAATAAAAATTTGCTAGTATAAGTGCTTTAATATTTTCTAACCGTAGTTGAACAGCCAATATAATTTTTTGTGTTTACGACTAAATTGAACACCGTATCCCTGGTATTAAACCCATTACTGAAGACAAGGGAACTCCTGGATAAGTATTGGGAGAAATTTGGCTTTGTGGAGGTCTTATGATGGAACTAAGTTTCATTTACGTTACGTGGAGACTAAACCCTCTCACGGTAAGCCTGATAGAAAGAGGTTTCTAACCCATGATTAGTCTACCACTGAGGATATTTTACGCCAGAACTGTGCTCAGTGCGGAAATTATGCCCAATACAATATATTAATGGTATAAATGTTTTATGTGTTTCTAAAATCAATACAAAGTACTTTTTACATCTAGAGTGGTAGGTGAAATTAAATAATAGACAATATGTCTTAATAAAAATATCTTAAATAATAGACATGATTAAAAATTATGAAGTAAAAGTTTCTTTGTTTGTATTGAATTTAATTTTATTTAATTTTTATTCGGTTGAACTTCGAATTTATGAGGAAAATTTTAATCTTGAAATAATCAATTACAAATTGGTACTCATACAACAGAGTAACATCCCATATATCTGATACATTTTGCATTAGATACATGTCAATATTATTGTAAGTGTTAATTAATAGAGGAGATGGAAAATAATAAAATAAAACTTAAATTGTTTCAATGAAAGACAGTTTTATTGAAGTTTTTTTAAAATAATAACTTTGTCCTTATAAATAAACAAATTTGATTTAAATCAAATACATTTTTTCTTATTTCAAAGAAAGCATAACTAAAAGGCGTTTATTAATCTTTAACTGAGGATAAAAATTTAATAAATATGGCACAGTAAATGATAAATTAGTGAATTGTAAATATACAGATTCAAACTGTACATAACTAGCACAAAGCATTTAATAATTACGACTGAATAATAAGAATATTCAACCGAACAATTTTAATTTATTTATTTTCTGGTACTTTAATCAACTGTCAAAAGAATTAAAATAGTACCTTACCTCATGAAAAAATATTTTGGGAATCAAAGTTAATAGTTACTTTATTTTCCCCAATTGTTTATTATCATTTCTTGCCTTTTCGTATTTCCAATTAGCATTGTTCTTTTTCTTTTTGTTTTCCATACCAAAATCATTTTTGTTATAAGAAATAAAGTAAATTCCTTTCATGTCAGAGATACTTACAAAAGATAAATACTTTTAACTATTCTTCCGGAAGTTTTCACTAACTACTACGAAGAAGCACGTAAGTTGTTTAAATTATTTCAGACCATTAACACGTACACTCAACCATTGATTTTATCATTTTAAGGTCCCGAAATAGCGATAGCTACATTTACTCTATACTTGAAACTATAGTCATCATTAAAAATTATATTTCTTTTGAATTTTTCTGTGCGAGAAAAATATATAATAAAAAAAGAAATTCTTAAGGAAAACGATTGTTCTTTTTATTTCAATATTTTTCTGCTAAATAAATCTAACGATTAAAATATAAAAATTCTACCATATGAAAAATAACAATTTATTTAATCTTTTTTCTTAGATATTATTCCAAAGTGTATTACATTGATCATAAAAGTACAAATAGTGAAAAAGAAAAACCCTGCATAACTGTTTATGCAATGATGAGATATTCATGTACAAGAACTCAAACTTTATTGCACATGGAGGTGATCTTCTTAAATATGTTGATTAATTGGTGCAGACAAGATTTTCAATTTCAAAATCAGATAAAAAAATTCATTTTTCTGAGTAAACATACATTTTTTTCAACGAATTTGTATACCTGATTCTCGAAATATGGGCAGCATATGAAAACAATAATAATAACACAAAAATTTTCTGAAAACAAGTAGGGGTTAGTCGGGTAGCCCCGCTCACTTAAGGATTATTGCTTATATTTCTGTATAATATAGAGTAATAATCAAGATCTTTGTATATTTCTATTGTTTTACCATCTAATTTAATAATGCAAAAAGTATAAACCAAAAAAAGAATAGTTTAACTTAAACAAATAGTAATTTAAAAAAACATGTTTTTCAGATCTTTTCAAAATGTGTCAGGTAGCTCCACCCAGTTACAAAAATGATGTTTTTTGACTGTTTTTTCAGGTGTAAATGAAAGTTACCAATGTATTGACCATAGATAAACCTCATTTATCATTTTTATCACAAAATTATTTTATTTATTACATATTTATATACTTTTAGTGAATTCTATCATTTAATAACAATCATTTAATAACAACAATATTTGTTGTTAAAAATGCATATAACATTCAAACTTGAAGCAATAAAATAATAATCTTTGCAACCGTATATTTATCGACGAAATAAAATTGGGCGGTGATACCCGACATTCATGTGAGCGGGGCTACCCAAATTCCAATTTTTTTGTAAATTTGTAATTACTCGAACAATTTTTCACATATAAACTTCTTTCTTCGTGTAAATTAAACTTAAGACTACACACTTTAATGCTGGATGTATAGAAAAAAATATTTTTTTAGTATTAAAATGAAGTTTAATTGAAACATTCAACCAATTTTTCTTAATTTCATGACTACTGTATTCAACATATTTTCAAAACTATTGTTTGCCAGGTAAACAGCTGCATAAATACTTGAAACTTTGAAAATAATCTTTTTTTAATATAACAATTAATGTCCGATGGTCCATTGATTTGAAAAAATATTCTATACATATGAAATTGACTGTGGATGGGGGTACCCGCTGGGCGGGGCTACCCGACTCTCCCCTAATTACTTTACTTGAATGTTTTTTTCCTTGAAAAAACATCTTGTTCCTTCAAAACATAAAACTCAGTAATTGAACCATAAAAAGTGACAACTTTCTTAAAATCATTAATTTAAAAAAAATGCATTTTCTATATAAATAATTAAAAAAAATAGTTGAAGACTATTTAATACCATCAAGTAAATATTCATTGATGTATAGGTTTCTTTGATGATTTATGTATTATGATAGGATTCTCGAACTTTCCTTTCCTTAAATGATTCCATGATAAATCCCTTTTCTTCTTTAATCTCGAATGAGGAATATCTTTCGTGTTCATAGAATATTTATTATATCAGAATTTCATCAATTACTACTTCATCCTTTAATAAGATATGGAAAAGTATATCATTTCAAAGATTACATTTTTTTACCTATTCCCTAATTTGTCAGCTTAAAAAATAAAAATCTTGATAAATTATCGATTTCACCTTTAAAAATATTCTATTTCGGTCCTCATGTACTGATTTATCAAATTTATGATAAGATTGATAGAGAGTATAAAGAATGAAATAAAAAAAATCAGGAGTAAAGAAATTATGAAAAAATCAAATCAAAGTATACAAAATAAAAAGAATTGAAAACAGCGTAAAAAATATTTTTGAATCAGAACAAGAGTAACTTTAATAACTAGAAAAAATGTTCGAAGAATTTTCGGATTGAATTAAATTAAAATTCTCAGAAAATGTCTTTTAAATATATTTTTTTCTATTACCCTCGTTAAGAATTTTTTTTCATTTTGCAACCATTTCAATTTAGATAATATTCATCTAGTAGGGGTAAATTTAAAAGGGGTAAAGGGCTAAAAGGGGTAATGTTTTTCAAAGTAAAAATTGTTCTACCTGTTTATTTTGGTGATCCTTTTGTAGTCTGGAATGATGATACATGAAATACTTCATCGGTTGAGAATTTATTGAATAATAATTAAATATATTGAAGTGTTTTCTAACAATTCATGTTAAGGCAGTTAGCCAAAATTTTGTATTGGGACCTTACTGAGCTCATTTTCATAAATTAAGGATAGTGCTAAATTCTGCTAATTAAGGTTCAGAAATAAAACAGTATTTATTCATAATAACATTTAATAACATCGTAATTACCTTGGTTCACATATTAGCATTGTTTCATAACTTCTAGTACAAACTAAAAGAAAATTTATAATTTTACCTTCACTGAAACATTCGTGGGCTTTTAAGCTTTCTTAGGATTCCAATCGATGCGGAACATGAAATTTATTTGGATAGAAATCCACAAAAACAGAAATAATTTTCGAAGGATGACGCTAAATCCACATGTTCGAAAATGTAATTAATTTGAAATATTACATAATTCCTTTCACTCTGTCATATTTTCTCTGTTTATTTATATTTATATTATTACTCTGTTCTGCATTATATATATATTTTTTCCTTTCGACTTAGTAGTTCTGTGATCTTTATGAGGCCTTTAAATTTGCATTTACTTAATTTTTAAAAATAATCCAGTGAAATCAGTTTTTATTCAAGTTCGGGAGTTCAATCCTCGACGGCCGAAGATTACCCATGTAATAAATGGCAACTGGTGTACACTAAATTTGCCGGGTCATAATGTCCTCCATGTTTCCATAACAAGTCATAACTCTAAGAATACTGGTTTGGAGTTTGATCGTTCCCTGGTTCAGGTCAAAATTACTATTTGTGGATGAATGAATGGATGTATGAATGGGATCACCGTATTGTGTGGCTGTGACGTAGGTGTGTGGTAGATGTTAAATTCTTGGCCATAAAAGGCACCACTGGAAAAATAAGAAGAAGTGCACCCCTTTGCCTTGATGGCATACGACAACAGCAACTTACTTAATTTGTACTCAAATAAATGTATTTATATTAGCTATCGTATTCAGTGATACAAAAATAAATAGATATAAGTTTAGCAATTTCTAAACTATCAAAGTATTTTCAAACATTTTTAAATACTCTTTTAAAACAGGTTTGAAAATTTATTACCATAATGGATGCTTACCTTGGAAGTATTCTTCTAAGTTTGAAGTTGTTGTAAGAATTAATGAAAGCTTATAAATATTTAATGCCTATCAGAGAATTTAAAAGAGCTTTTTAAGAGGATATATGAAGGGCTTTAAAAGGACTTTAGAAAGATTACATTATTTAACTCATGGCAATTAACTAGGTTTAACCTTTATTCTGCATTTTTTGGACAACAATGTTAACAATAAGACAATGCAACATACCTATGTCAAAAGTACGTGCTTCTTAATTCATAAAACATTTAAAGGCTTTAACAAGAAATGTACGCAATCAAAATTCGTAACCCAAGGACAATTGGGTAGTAATAAATAAAAAATAAGTGTAATAACAAGATTCTTCTCATCCTTCCAATGCATGATTAAATGTGGAAAATTTCAGGAATTTCTCGAATACATTATACTTGAAATACTAAGTTTTAAATACAATATACCTTTAATACTTGGAAACTGTAGTAAATTTTCGGGGAATATTGTCCCATTTAGTGTCAATAGAGGGCACTGATGTCGTACTTGTCATTCACTAACTCATCTCGACTGGTGTTCATCATATTTTAGAAAAGTTTATAACATTTCTTTCTGTGTAACGTGATGTCACATGTCAAGAGTGTTATTCTTAAACTGTTGTGTTATTCTTAAATAATGCGTTATTCTTAAACAATGTGTTATTCTTAAACAATGTATTATTCTTAAACAGTTGTGTTATTCTTAAACAATGTGTTATTCTCAAACAATGTGTTATTATTTAATAGTTGTGTTATTCCTAAACAATTTGTTACTCTTAAACAATGTTTTATTCTTAAACAATGTTTTATTCTTAAACAATGTGTTGTCCTTAAACAGTTGCGTAATTCTTAAACAATTTGTTATTCTTAAACAGTTCAATGCTGAATGATCAGTCACTCATGTTTTGCTCAGTTTTATTTCCTACTGTAATTTTTTACAGAAAATATGTAACACACAGTAAAAAGTACGGACTTCGTAATTCATGGTACTTTTTACCGTGTAACTTCATAAACTTTTTAATGTTTCATGAAGCTTAAATATAAATAACGTCCAATTTACAAAGTTGATCTATAAATAAAGTCCCATTTTCAATACATGTATAGAAGCTCTAGTAATATGGAATGGTTGAGAAGTATGGCACCCCGAGAAAAACAGTAGTTTTTGAGTTAGCTTTTTTGCATTTAAATTCTTTCGTTGCTGTTTCCCATTTAATTTAGCCTTAAAACCGTCTTAAGAATTCACTTTAAAATTTTTAAGAACTTAACGGGAAAGCAATTATAAAATGTATGAATTTCTCATGTCTATTCCGTTGATTAGACTGGCAATTCGGTATTTCTAACACCAGTCGTTTTCTTCTTTGAACTATGTAATTAATATTGTGCTTCTTAGTTAACTCCAATCTATCTAATTGAAATAAACATGATGACCATTAAACATTTAACCCTTTGACGCAGACGGAGCATCGCTGTCCATTTTATACATTTTTCTTGCTCTCTAATGACAAGCAACAATATATTCTGATATTTTTTCAATTATAAAAACAATCTAATAGTTAATAAAAATGGTTATATTACCAAAATAATATTTGCAATGAAATCTAAAATCTAAAAAAGTAGTTTTTTTTCATTTGTATTTAAAAATTAATCAATAATTAATTTTGCAAATTAATTAAATTTAAATGGTGAATAAATGTTTCTTTTAGATCTAAATAACTGCTAATAAGTGCAAATTTGAAAATGAATTTTTGGAAGGAAACCATGGTTGGAAGTATTATCCTTTAACGCAGTAAAAGACACCAGATTTTCATGCTATATTTCATAACCATGAAGTATTTAAATGATAAATATAATAGTCTATGCTTATTTTGATTATATTAATACAAAAAATATGAAAAAATATGTTCAATAAAAATTATGCATGAAAGGGTTAACTTCAAACCATTATTGTCTGGTATATTTTAAGAAAAGTGTCTTCACAAAAAATGTCATCAAATTTACTCTTAAATTAAGATTTAATGTTTCTTTTTGTTAGCTACAAATTTAATTTAAACAAAAGCCATACGCATTCAGCTAAAAAATACATATCAATTATACACAAGAGATCACACAATTTTTTAATCGAATTAAGATATAAACTAACAAGTAAATGACCAGAGTAATATTTCAATGGAAAACGTTGTACCGATTTTAATTAAAATAATTAAATATATCATGAAACTGTTTTACTTGTACATTTTCCAAACATATACATCTTCTTAAGTTCAAAATTAATTATTCCGTTTATTCAACATAAATGTTTTAAAAATTAGATTTAAATGAATAATATTATTTTATTGTTGCGCAACAGTTTACTAGTGGTGAGGAGAATTTTTTTAACTTGAACATTCCTAGAAGAATTAAGAGAACTTAATTTCCGCACTGTAATTAATGACAACATGTCTCTTTGAAAATGAATGTGAGTTTAAGTACTGCGATAACAAAAGAGCTAAATGCTTTGACGCGAGCGCAATTCTAATTAATGCGATCAACACGCGAAATGATTAATAAACGGAAATGAAAACTCTTCGCGTCATTTTAGGAAAATATTTGAATGAATTTTGCAGCTGAAATTTAATAATTTATCTTAATTTAGTTGCGTTAAGATAATTATTTCAATGTATCTATTAAGTGAATTTTAATTAAATATACGCTTAAATACAATTTTAGGGGAACTTATATTTTGAATGTTTTTGAGTAATAAATAAAAAAATATTTATATTAAAATTATTAATTATCGCTTATGAGCAAGTTGCATGAAAAGTTAGTTAATATACTTTAAATAAGTTCTTTTGGAAAATGCTTATTTTACGAATAAACTAAATCTACTTATTATTTTTTTAAAATATTTTTCATGATTCTAACAATTGAAAGTAATAATATTCTAAAAACCACATATTATTTAAAGGAAGGATGCATTTTAATTTTCTTCAGCTTTCATGTTCATCTTTCAATTCATTTTTTAAAGTGTTTTAATTAATATTCAAAGCTATGTGACTGTTTTTTAAGGAATCTATTACAATGTTTGAGTTTTCATTCTAAATTTGCGAAAAAATTACCGGCAACAGTCTGCCCATCCATTTAACAGTAAAGTTTAGAGTTAAAAACATATTTTACCTTCACAGTTTTCAAACCGTTTCGAACTAGTATGTTTAAAAAACCATGAATCAAAAACTGTACAGGTTTTTAACCATTTACATATAACAGGGTTTCTAAACTGTAAAAAAGAAGCCTAACTTGACATTGAAGCTGGGCTTATTATTAGGTAATTGGAATCAGAGCTAGGTAGCGATTGAGTTCTGTTTCATCAAATGAACTGTGGAATGTGGTTTAATTAACTTATCTGGTATCCTATCGTAAAAGATGGGAAATACTAGTCTTTTTTTGTGTGTAAGCAGCTTTATGGTGCTGCCATCTAGGCGTGAATGAGAGCATCGCAATTTAATTGTCCAGAGACAAAAACTGGGGAACGCAAGACACATGACACTTTTCTTGTGTTCAAGAGAGGAGAGGAAATTTTTGTGATGTCAACGCTAGGACACGAATCCCGTTCTGTCTCTCATGAGATTGACATATTAGCCCTCTCGGCTATAATATGTACCCAGCTGAACGGAACAAAGCGAATTCATTCAGGTGGGCCTAATTGGTGTAAAGAAATGCTAGTTGTTTAACCATATTTGGTGAAATCTGTTAATAAATGGTTTTTTCACAGTTAACAGTTTGAATTCCGCTTTTTTGCTGTTGTTTGACTGCTTTATTTAAATATGGTAAAAATAAACATTTTAATAAATTTTAATTTAGCCATTTATTCCGATAAATCTCTAAAAATCAAGTGACGTAATTTAGAATGATTATGGTTAAGTTACTGACATTTAAATTCTGTAGTCATGTTTTAAATTGGTTTTAGGATAGGTAATGGGCATTAGAGAGAGCAAGACATATATTGGGGAGCACAAGACACAGGAAACTCTTCACTTGCGGAAGTGAATAGGGGTGGTGTCTGTGGCGTCTAGGCTGGGATTCGAACCCCCGTTCTGCTGGTCAAGAGACTGACGGATTAGCCGTCTCGGCTATAATATGTAGTAGTTGCATGGAATTAAGTGGCTTCTTTAGGTGGACTTAATTGGATAAAATTCTATTCCGGTCTGCTCTAGAAATCTAATACAGTTGTTTAACAGTATTAGATGAAAGTATTTAATAAGGGACTTTTCTCACAGAAGTTTGATTACCATCTTATTTATATTTATTTGAATGCTTTATTTGAATATGGTAAAATTACAATCAATTAAATTGTTTTTTCCGAGCTAAAATTCATGAGTTGAAATTTATTGAGTAATTAATTAATATTCAGTGTTTTCCAGATAATATAAAATATACAACACGTTTGTCAATCAATGCCCTGCATTTATATGTGTTTAGAATCCTTAAAAAAGTAAAATATAGAAAAAAAATTGTCCCATTTAGTAGAGGTAGATATTCATATGCAAGGTATGCATAAAAATCTGATATGTTACTATAAAGTGAAATGTGATTTGAAACAGGCAAACCAGTTGCTGTATAAAGATTGATGTTGTTTTTAAGAATCACCTTTTAGCACTTAATAATTTTTCAGATAGGTTTAACAGGTTTGGATGCAGTAAGTCTTATTTTCCAATTAAAATTTTCAGTACGTTTTGATCAGGATTTTCATTTTCTTTAGCTTATATAATAATTCAGCAAACCTAAATAATGTTTTTTATCACATATTTTTTTACAATGAATTTAAACATATATATTTTATGACGGAGTTTAGGATATATATTGCAGAGGTTCAGCCACATAGTAATGTTATTTTTATGAAAATAAACAAGAACTTAAAAAGAAATTTTTCAGTAGGATTTAAAATAAATATTCTTCTATATTTCAACTATTAAAGGTGAATACTTTAATTTTAGTATATAAGATTTTCGGCAAGTTGATAAGTCTTAAAGTGCACAATTTTATAAAACTTTAGCGCATAATTCACACGAAAGTAAACTGTAACTAACAACTGTAAACAAAACAGCTTAAAAAAGAGGAAAGCTTGAAATTTATTTTAAAGAACATAATTTATCTTTAAACCATCTGTTTTGGCTTCTAGGATGCCAAACCATTAGCAGGTGATTACGCAATAGGCTTGTCACATGCGTCAAAACATTCTGCTTCGGACACAAACGGCCAGGCCAGAGTGCATCAGGAATTTAGCCATCAATTATTTATAAGATCTTCTCCGATCATTTTTTGCCGCTTCTGGTTTTTATGATGGTGAACCTTCTGACTTTGTCATCGTTATGCTGGGAGTGGAATCCAATGGAGTAGAATACTTGGCTTAACTGAATCGCTATTTTCCCCCTCTTCATGTTTATCTCCCGTTTTTTTCCTTTAGGATACCTGGAATTTTGGGGAGAAATAGGATTATCTTATATAGTAAGAAAGTATGCACCAAACTCTATTCAATTCAACTCTTCTTTATATATATATATATATATATAGAAAATATAGTAGAAAAATTTATTTAATTAAAAAATATGATGGAAAAACGTAGTGGTTCTCATCAAGACGCATTCATTTACGGCAGAGGAAGGGATATTCCTAAATAAAGAGTAATTATCTTAAGATGAAAATGACTTCATATAATGTTTTTGCCATTTTTGAAATGAACTAATCGAAGAGAAACATTTATTTCTTTTCAAAACGTAAATCCAATCCCGTCTTGGAAGATTCTCACATTGTATTGCGATAAATACTTCATATCCTCTGTCATTTAAATCATGATCAACGGCATTAAGCTATAGATATAGTATTTTTTTGTCCGTATAATCATAAAATACACAGTTTGACCAAAGGCATTTTTGCAAAATATTATGAGAAGTATAAGTATATGTGCAAAAAGATACACATATACTTACCTTCTAATGATCACCTTTTAGCAACACAAAATCAAACTGTCATATAAATCGAAAAAATGAAATGATGCGATGTGGTGGATTTTTTTTCTCTCTTTTCTAAACTTCTTGAAAAATGTGTTAGTTGTAATATACAGGGTGTTTATAAGGTCTTGGACCCATTTTGATGTTTAATAACTCATAAAATAATAAGAATAGATTAAAATTAATAACATAAATGGTTAGATAGACTCAAAAAGTTTCATGATCCTTGTCAATGAACTTCTACTTGTGCCCCCTTCGTCGCACGGAGAATATCAAGTCGATAGTCAATTTCACGCCAGGTAGCGGCAAGCATGTCGGCATCCACTGATGCTATTGCGGTTGTAATTCTGGCTTTTAGGTCATTAATGAATTGGACTCCTCGCCCCATCCATCTTCTTGGAAAATGGTCATTCAAAGAACTACGAACGATGATACCCCAATGAGGTGGTGCACCATCTTGTTGCAAAAAGACATGTGACTGAAGCTCTTCTAGTTGTGGAAATACAAAATTTTCCAGCATGTCTAAGTACACGACTGATGAGACCGTTTTTTCCGTAGGCGAGAAAGTCCAATTCCTTAGCCACCCAGATCACCTGATATAACGCCGCTGGACTTTTCTCTTTGGGGATTTATAAAGGACAATGTCTACAGGAGGATCGTGTCGAACATTGATGACCTAAAAGCCAGAATAACAACCGAAATAGCCTCTGTGGACGCCGACATGATTGCCTCTACCTGGCGTGAAATTGACTATCGACTTGATATTCTCCGTGCGACGAGGGGGGCACACGTGGAGGTTTATTGACAACGGTCATGAAACTTTTTGAGTCTATCTAACCATTTATGTTGTTAATTTTAATCTATCTTTATTATTTTATGAGTTATTAAACATCAAAATAGGTCCGGGACTTTATAACCACCCTGTATATCCAAAATAAACTGCGTTTTTTTTATTTATTTATTTATTTTAAAAAAAATAAAGTAAATCCAAGGATACCCTTGCAAAATTTTCATTCGTTCTATTGCGATGAATGTATAATTTCCTTATCCATTTTAATGATGTTGAGTTGATTTTCTTTTTATATTTCCAAGAAGCACACGCACAACACAAAACCTTAAAATACATTTATGCATATATTACCAAAAGCCAAACCACTAAAATATTATGAAAAGTACATGTAAAAATATACAAATATACTTACCTTCTAATGATCACCTTTTAGCTACACAAAATCTACGTGTCATATCAATCGAAAGAATAAAATGATGCGGTGTGGTGGATTTTTTTTTCTTTTCTCTAAACTTCCTGTAAAAACGTGCTGGTTGTCAAATAAATAAAATAAAAAAAAATTACAGGTTTCTTTTCAAAACGTAAATCCAAGCACGCACTTGGAAGGGCTCCTCGCCTGGGTAGGTTTTGAATATGGGGCGAGCTTATCTAACTCGCCCATCTTTCTTTGAAGTATGCTGACAATGCAAAGTTCTTTCTTTTTTTTCTTCTTTTTTTTATAATAAAATTGTCCGCCAAGAAGAAGTCTCTCCACTCAATTCGATGGTGATTGGGAGTCAGCCGGCAAAGAATGAATGAAGGAAACTGAAAGTTTAGCTTCAAGTCTCAATTTATTTAAGAAATCTTTTTTCTACACTTTCGTTGAAAAAATTGCTAAACCCGCTACTCATTTTTCTCACTGGATAGTGATTGGAAAAGGGGACTTTATGAACGCAAGAAATAGAAGAACCGGATGTAATAAAATCCGATAGGAAATAAGAATATACTTTAGATTTTTTATGCTCTCACCAAATAAAATGATGTAATCGTAGCTTTCATTTCTGCGTCTTATGCAAGTGAGTTAGAATCCAAATCCCGAATCAAATAAAACTATCTCTAAGATGCATATAGTGAGAGCTATTTTCTAAATTTCAAACTTAGTAATTTAGAAAATGGAAAATATATTTTGAGCAGGATGTTGAAAAGTTAACGGAAGTGAAACAGTGAAATGTATAAAGAAAAACGTAATTTGAATTTTTCACTTTTCTCTTGCGATGTTAGAAAATAAAGAAATATATGTATATTATTAGTTGGAATGCAGTTTTTATTAAACGCAATAATGTATTTTATTAGTTTTGTCTCAGTTGAACTTTGAATATAAATTTTTATCGAAGTAAAACTATTTTGAAACGAAGATGTATTTTATCTCTCGAAGTACTGGTTTCGAGAAATTCTAAACACATTTCTTTATTTTAATCGTATCAGTTTCACGAAAAAAAAGTGTGTATAAATACGAATGTAAACGGAGAGTATGTACCAGAACTTTTTTTAAAAAGATTGAATGTCATAAAATGAGAAAAATGTCAAGAAAACTGACTAAAAAAGGATTTAATTATGACACTCTTATAATTTTCTTAAAATATCATTCAATACTCGGGTACATAGAAATATAATATTGAAACTCTTTCAAATTTATTGGAGCTAGATTAAGTTACAACGAGAGTGTCAAAGGATTTTTAATGAAATATCGTTTCTTGGATTTCGTGAAATGTTTTCATTCATTTTTTCCCTAGATGTCCCATGAAAAAGAAATATTTCTTTTCAAAATATTAAAAAATAAAATTAAGAAAAAATATATTCATCCACAGGCATCTAAAAGGTGTTGATGTTTATAAAATTGTTAAAATATTAGGAAATGCCAGATTTTATTAAGTTAATTTTTAAGTATGAATTAAAATCTCGCAATCTGGTGCGCTCGAGAAAGTTTTCAATATTATTCGTCAAATAATATTAAATGCATTCTAAATTATTGGTTAAATAGTATTGAAGGTATTCAATATTATCGGTTAAATAGTATTGAAGGTATTCAACATTACTTGTTCAATATTACTGGGGGAAAGGTTGCAAATGGAATTTTTTGTTTTAAAAAAATGGTGCACTTTTCAAAAATAGTATTGAAAAAACTTTGATGGGAAAATTCAATATAACAAAGTTGTCTGCTTACTAACTGAGATTAAAGTGCAGTGGGTGGATTTTGAGTGTACATATTCCAAGTATGGCACTTGTAATATGTACTTTATTTGTTTGGTTTTGTTTAATGTAATAATCTAATCAGAAAATGAATCTAATTTACAAATACGGAAAAGGAACAAAAATATTGAAGACCTCATGAATAGGCCTATGTGGTAATATTTAGGATTTCTTTTCCAAAGCAGATGGCAGCACTTTTAAAAAATATTTTTGCACATTGAGTATATTTTTGTTTCATTTTCAAGATTTTAAAATAAGGGTCAGCACTTGATTTATTTACAATATTTTCTTACTGATTTGGCAATTTATATTTTATTCTGATGTGGTTATTCTAACTGTAACTTAAATATTTTTATTTATAAGCGGGTGTTTCATTTTTAAATCTTACTTTGTGTATTTTAAAGTAGTGTTTGCTGGTTCATTATTTTTCTGAGATTTTCAATTCTTGTAATAATTTTCTCTTATTTGTCTGCCTATTATGGGGACTCGGTGCATGGTCAGTTTTGGTTTTTCCACTGATAACAGAAAGGTAGGCCTGTGTGTTGGAAGGCAGTATGTCCCCTGACGAAGTGCTGTCTTTCCAACACACATAACTTTTATTTCATTGCTTTTTATTACTTTTTCCTGATTCAATTGTTTGTTTGAAAATCTAAATTAATGAAATAATGTAATAGATTCTTACCTTGCAATATTCTAAGCAAAAACAATCGGAATATTTTTAAGCAACTTCCTTTGACATATAAAACCAGTATTTATCCAAAATATTGTAATAAATTGCTTACCTAATAATTGATGACGAACAAATTGACAACAGCAATTTTCATAAATTGATAACGAAGAAATTGAAAGTGATTATTTTGATAAATTAATAACGAACTAATTGGAAGCAATTATTTTTATAAATTGATATCGAACTAATTTATAACAAATGTTTTCACAAGTGATAAGCAACAAAATGATCACAATTATTCTGATAAATTATTAACGATCAAAGTGACAATAATTTTTTATCTTTTGACAGGACAGGAATTGATAACGAATTAAAGCATAACAATTATTTTTTCAGATTGATAATGAAAACATTCGTAAAAATTTTTTTCTTTAATTAATAAGGAATAAATTTATCACATTTATTTTAAAATAATTCAAATGAACAAACTGATAATAATTATTTTCATAAATATTTAATGAACAAATTTACAACAAATATTTCAATAAATTGTTAGCGAATATGACCATTATTCTTCACAGGACAAGAATTTATAACGACTTAAAGCATGACAATTATTTTTCCAAATTGATAATGAAAACATTCATAATATTTATTTTCATTAAAAGGAATAAATTAATCACATTTAGTTTAAAATAATTTAAATTAACAAGCTGATAATAATTATTTTCATAAATTGCTAATGAACAAACGGATAACTATTTTCTTAAATTGATAATAGATATTTATTGATGAAAAAACTGAAGAATAATTTAAAAGTTAGTCACAAAAAATACAAAGGGCTTTGTAGAAATTGTTACGGAATAATACAATTCTAACTGACAATATTCTTTGGGCTTTTTGGAAATGCTTCGGACTTAACTTTTGGTCGAAGCAATCACCTTCAACGTGCTAGATAATCCATACTCTTTCCCCTATTTTCACTTTCATTGTTCTAACCGCTCGTATTGCCAAATACTTTCTTGCAATATGGTACACCTTGACTCTGATCCAAAGAAACTAATACCAAAGGAAATAGACAGGTGCTTCAGAACACTGAAGATAGCCATAAAGAACGCTAACGATGCTAAAGCGATTCCCTTACATTGCAGTAAATGTTTCCAGAGATTCTGATTGATCCCAAAAGGACATTTGTGGACACGATTGCAATGAAATAGGAAGGATTCATCTTCAAAACATGTGATTACAGTCTTAGGATATTTTCATTCTTCGATTTTGGTTGAATAAACATGTAGACAAACCTTTTTTGAAAAGGCATTAAATGCTACGTTGTCAGAAAAACGATTTTCTATTGAAAAAAAAAGAAAATAATTAGTATCTTTGTTAATTAATATATATATATACATATATATAGCACAATTTCATATAGAAAACAGAACTACATTAAGAATAAAGCGAAATTAGGAAGGAAAAAAAAGAGAAAATGAAATTTAAGATAGCACAGCGTCAACCTGCTAATGTTAAGGATCGATCATATAAACTTAATCTGACATATAAACTTGATCTCTTCGCCAGGCGGGGGATTAGGCCTCTTTGTGGCATTTTGCCACCTATCCTGCTGGAACTGCTCCTGCCTGACATGGTAAAGTGGTAGGTTCTCCATGAAGAAACTAATATATATATACGCAGAATTCAAGTGAAATTGGTCGAATAGTTCCTGAGAAATCGAATTTTAAATATATTGCATTTTAAAATTTCAACATAAATTAAAAAATATATAGTATTTCGTAACCTAAAATATCGTCTTCACATACTAATTAGCATATATGAGATCACCCCGTAAAACAATATGGATTAAGTCCTGAAATGTGAAGATCCAATCATTAGATCTAAAGTTATTCAGAGTGTTTCTTTTACTTTTTTATTTTTTTTATTATTTCTTTTACACACAGTACATATATTTTATTACTGAGTTTTGGCATCTCAAAATTATCAACTTGTTAACAATGTATAAAATTAATTTTCTGGAATACGAAAGTAAAAGCAAAAAATCGTAGTCAATTGGTAAAAAGTTTCTGAAAATTTGTTTTTAATAAATCAACTAAAACGCATAATTAAATTAGGTTTTGCGATGCAGATTTCAGCTTAGAAATTTAAAAATGTGGATGCGTTAAAGTGATAAACATACATATTTAAATGAAGAAGGATTCTATTATTAAATTAATGTTGTATTTTTTTTTTTTTTTTGAAAAAAATTCATCTCTATGCAGTTTGTGAATTCTTTCATTTTATTAAATTTAAGTCGTTTGCTACAAATGAGGTCACATGAGACTGCGTGGGAAATTAGTACTACGAATGCAACACTCTAAATTTAATTTAATAGTTCCTTTTAGCTTCTAATTTTGTGCAATTTTATGAATTATTATTTTAGGGATAACATAAAGTGCTTAATTTTAAAACCAGCTTAATTCATTGGCATTTTATGAGAGTAATTTTTTATTTTTTTATTTTTTTTTCCAGTTTAATATCATGTTTTACGTTTACTTTTTAACCGCGTAGTTTCAATACTACTCCTCAATTTAATTGCTTTATTAAAATGGGCAAAATAATGTTTTTTTCTTTCCAAAGGACTTGTGAAAAGTTATAAATTTATTGTGCCCCGAATCGATGTTTTGTAAACTGGCTTCTTGTATAAATCATAATACTATTTAAATTTTAACAGAATTAATAGAGTAGTTTCAATGCTACCTCGAGTCCCCAGCTTTTTTCTTTCTTTTTATGAAATTTTTGCGAGCTTTTACGTTTTTGTTTTATGGGTAATTTTTTTTTAACAATTTCTTGTTCAACGATCAAAAAAATATTGTTCTTTCTTTCAGTGGGCATATAAAAATTACGAAATTTTTTGTGTCTCGAATTGATGCTTTGTTACCTAGTTTCTGGAATAAATCACTAGAGTAATACAATTTTACAGAACTAGTCAAATATTTTCATTAAAACCTCAGTAAAATTTTTTTTTCAAAAATCTTTAATTAATTTTTTTTTTTAATTTTTTTTCTTGTTAATATTTCTCATTTATACCTGTTTTGGGTTTCATGAGCAAAAGAATGTTTTTATTTTCCAGAGGGCATGTGAAAGTTATGAATTTTTTTATGTCTCGAATAGATGTTTTGTTACCTAGTTTCTTAAATAAATCACCAGAGTATTGCAGCTTTAAAAGAATTAGCAGAGTATCAGTACCACTTCAATTCACCTGCTTTTTTTGAAAGTACTCATCTTTGCAATTTTCATTTTTTATTTATGTCTATTTTTTTTAACCATTTTGGGTTTTATGGTCAAAATAATGTCTTCTCTATCCAGTGGGCATGCAAAAATTTTAAATTTTTTGTGCCCAGAATAGATGTTTTGTAACCTTTTGTATAAATCACTGAAGTATGACAATTTTAACATAAGTTTTGCTATGCATCTCTTTTCTTAAAAATCATATAAGATTATTTATTTCATACTTCGATACTGAAACTGGAAAAACTTCATTTCAAAATAAAACTTTCCATATAAATAATAGCTTTGAAGTTTTGTTAACTACACCTTAAAGGGAACTAAATTTTTCGAAAATTTTTTCCACTAACAACTCGATAATCCAGTGCAATTTATTCAAATTCTTCATTAATAGAATTGAATCGAAAGAAAACTTTTCATCTTAATTTTGAAGCTACGATTGTAAACTAAGATTTGTTTTATATTCAGCCGACTGCCAACATTTCAATTCGTTTGATCATTCAACCCAAGTCTGATTCATCTTGAGCGCGCACTTTCCTTTGATATCAAAAGTCACAGTTTACTGAAATGCTTCAAGTTACTTTAGAAAATCTTATTTTATTTTCTAAGTAAATCAATGAATTCGCAATTGTTATTTCAGTGCATTATTTAGAATCCTTAGATGCTTAAGAGAAAGTTCTCTAGGAAGGAAAAAAATTTAATAGTAGGCTTTCAAGAAGTTAGATCAAGTTTGTGATTAATACAAATATTTATTTACCTTTAACGTTTTCATCAACTGTTTTTAAATTTTATAATAAATAAATAAATAAAGAGTTAACCCTGACACGTCTGTAAATTATATATTTTTCCGATTTTATAAGCTACTCTGCCTTCATGATTTTTTTTTCTTTTTTTTTAATTTATACTTTTAAATACTTGCATAATATTATTTGTCTGATATTATTAATAAGTTTTCAGCATGTATTTCATATTTAATCCCAAACAGTGACATCTAATGAGGATAACTGCTAATTTTCTTTTACGTTTTTTTTTCAGAAAATTATTTTTTTCATATTCATTCGTTTTTACTGTGTATTGAATGCAACACTGACTTTAAAATTATTCTACAGTTTTTTCATTATAATATGGGAAAAACATTTCAGTGAATTTTAAAAAAATTTCACTTTTTTGTTAAATTTTCAAATTACTTGTCTTGACGTATTTACCTTTATGAATGAGAACTTAAAGCTTAAGAAAAATAATGAATTCCTAAATCAAATGCTAATACTCTTAGATTTTTCCTTCCGATTCCATTCATTTCACTCTTTAGGAGAACAAATATAAGCTTAAACAGGTCAGTGTGCCTATTTCAATGAAATAAAGTCCATCTGTTTCCCTAGTTAGGAGAACAATAATAAACTTAAACAGGTCCATGCGTGTTTATTTCAATAAAACTAAGTCTAACTATTTCATTAATAAGAAGAACAAATATACCCTGAAGAGCCATTACATTATGACCTCCCTGCTAATAACAGGTAAGACCACCTTTAGTCTTCAAAACTGCTAGCACCCACCGTGTGCATTGATTCCACAAGGTGCTGATAGGTTGTCTGAGGTATCTGGTACCACCAACTGGTCCTGCAATTCCCTCACATTGCGAGGGGGTAGCGTGGCAGCATGAATTTGGTTTTCCAAGTAGGACCACAAATGCTCTATTGGATTAAGGTCAGGTGAAATTGGGGACCAAGACATGACTTGAAAGTCACTAAAATGTTCCTCGCACCAATCCATGACGATTCGACCATTATGACATGGTGCATTACCATGGTGCAAACACCATCCCCCGCAGGAAAAACTGTTGCCATGAATGGGTGAATCTGGTCTGCAACTATGTTCAAATAGCTTACAGGCATCAGGGATTGTTCCATGAGGATTATGGATCTTAATGTGCCTCATGAAAACATTGTTCCTGGACGAGAAACCATAAAAACCTGGGCGAGCCCATTGTTATAGATGGAGGATGGTCATAATGTAAAGGCTCTTCGGTGTAAATGTAAACAAGTCTGTATGTGTCTATTTCAATAAAACTGAGTTTTTCAACATAATAGCCTTGAAATTACAGTGAATCTAGTCAAAGAAATAGAATGCAGCATTATTGTTTACATAGAGTAAAAATTCCATGCAGAAGAAAACACTATCTCTTCTACAGCTTAGAAACAAATAGTTTCTTGTACGCAATAACTTTTCATTAACTTTTTTCGATCAAACTTTGATAGAAAAGTCTCTTTAACCAATTGAAGGAATTAATAAAATTTTTAACTCTGAAAAAGCATTAAATCTTTATCATCAAACACTTTTGATGATGGTACATTCATGTTATCAGTTAGCGTTATTTAGCCATATGATAGTCAGGAGGCAGAACTTTCACTCACAAGTGAACCTCGTTAATTACCACTGCACAAATTCAATTTCTTTTTGGCATTTCATAATATTTTTGGCCATATTTCACACTACTAATTTTTTTTTTTAATTTAATTTGCGAATTTTCAAATTTTACTCCACCAATTTCTCTATCTATCAAACTTTGAAATTTCTGTTCATGATGATTTGAATCATCAAAGTACTTCATATTTGAGAATTTAAACAAGCTTTACTAATGTAAAATATTTATCGTCAATATCTGAACTAAGCAATTTTCTCTTTTATTTTAAGGATGTTGCAAGAATAAAATATTTTTTGAAAATCTACAAGAGACTTACGAAGATGTGTTTTTGGTTGCGAAATAAAATTCATATGCATTTGAAGGAACGCACTTAACCCAAAAAATACAAACATCATCAAAAAAAGCAAAAAAGTACAAATATCTTCAAATTGCAGGGTTACTTTAAATCACTGTTTTTTTTTTTCACTTAAAGATATTTTTATTTTCTTAAAAATATGATTTCAATCGAAAAAGGCGCATAACTAACTTATCTCTAAACTAAACAAATATTTACACTTTTTGTTTTAAGATTGCGGAAAAATTTAAAATATTTTAATACTTAGGGACTAGATTACAAAAATTACCGCACTGCAAGGTAATGACATTTCTGGACAAGAAAATCATAATTCTGGTAATGAAGCCAAAGTAAATGGTACTTAAATGATTCATTTGGTATTTTTTCCCGTTCATAATGCTACGGCTCATTAGAAATTTTGGTTTTCAAAATTATAGTTCCCATAAATACACATTTAGCAAGAAATACAAAACTTAAGAGTAAATTTTACCAATTAAATAGTTTTTATGCGATGCACTAAGGTTTATTATAAATAGCCCCATTTAACAAAGATTATCAGAGATTATTACACCATATTTTATTGCTATATTTAACAAAATTATTACCAAAGCACTTTGGCAAAAACTACCGATTTTTTTGGGGTTCACAGAGCAATAAAAACTGTGCATTTATCATATTTTCTCTGAGATGTGTTTAATGTACAGTTACTTTGCAGACTATTGTCTTAACTGAATTATCTAAATCTTTAATTTTTATGGTTGTTGTAAAGTTAAACATATTTACAGAAATACAAGAAATCATGTTAAATATCCTCGGATGAGATACAATTCATCCCTATTTTATACCTAATTTTTTTATTTTATTTTTTATTGATAGATTTTCGAATAACTGAGCTATTTTTCAGAAAATTTAGTTGATTAAAAGACTTTTTTTTACTATTTTCTGAATGTAATATATTGTGCACTTACGTATTTACGGAAAACAATTAACTGACTGTTTTTAATATAATCTAAATAATAATAAAAACATTTTTATTGAAACAATCATACGCTAAAAGTATTAAATACTAGCTCTTATTCTAAAAGTATTTGAAATATTGCAAGAAGCCAGGTTAGAAAACATTTGTTCATGTGCAGAAATAAATTAGTCTAGATAGAGGGCTCTGTTATTTTATTTAACAATAATATATTTTCGATGGACTGCAATATTTTTAAGAATTTTTTTGCTGATTAAAAGTAAATTTATTTTTCTACTTTATTAATATTATCTATTTTCCCAATATGTATTTACACGAAACAATAAACTATTTGTTCTCAATGCAAACTAAATAATAATATATACTTTTTAAATGGAATATTGTTGTTTACCTAAAAATACTTAAAACCTTACAAAAAATCAGGTTACAAAACATCTATTCAGGTGAAAAAATAAATTCGTTCGTATTCTGAGGTCTGCTCTTTCTGAACGATATATTTTCGAATGGCTGCGTTTTCAATCTTTTCTTTGAAAAATAATGATAACAGGAATATTTTTTGTGACTCAAAAATATTGCAATTCCTAAAATAGAAGTTTACAGACATTGCGCTATGCATTACAGAAATGATTTTTCGAAACTGGATATGTTTTTGAATAAGAAATAATTATATTTAATTGAAACTCAATCTTTAAGACAAAAACCAAACCTGATTATTTCTTAGAGCTCATATAACTCAATTTTTTTTGTTTAGAGGAATTTCAAAATTCTTTGGAAGATAAAATAATGTTTTTGCAGTTTAAATTTAAGAAAAATGGAGACTAAGGTTTTAGATTTCATACTTAAATAAGTTGGAATAAAACAAATAGATATGCCATTTAAAGCGGAATAATATTTTATTGTCTTATTATATTTTAATGAAAGATTCAAATGCAATTTTTTATTTGATTATATCCTTAAGCTAATTTCCATTTTCCTTAATTGTATTTTGAGTAATGTAATCATGTTTTAGAATCCTTTTCAGTTACGATAATTTTTTTGTTGCTGATAAATATCATTAACTGCGCTGCTAATATAAATATATAAAAAACAATTCGAAGATATTTCAGTTATACTCGTTAACGAAACAAAAGTCACTCCTTTTTTTAATTTATTCCTCTGAATTATAATCGTTAAAATTATTTGCGAACTTCATAAAAATTTACATTTATTAAATATTTTTTTAGGAAAAATTACACTAAAAAACTAATTGATAAATTTTGCTTTATAGTTCTTTAGGTGAAACTACGTGATTCTGCAAAAACAAAAGATGCCTAATCTATGTATCAAAATTAAAATGTTCATTAACGTACAATTTTGAAGGAGAAAAGTTGCAAAATTTCTTGTGAATTTTCAAATATCTCACATCCTACTAATCTTCGGTAAGATAGATAAGATTTTTGTTGCCAAAAAGTTCTCCAAAGTCATTAAGATAATTACAATTCCTAACGAATTTGTCGCCAAGTCGCAAGTGAGTAGTCCCACTGCCAATGAGAGTGCATTTTCTCGGCCTGTGGGTTGTTATTACGTGCTATTAAATTATGCAAAGTTGCTAAATTAAAATATGGATTTTTAATAAAATAGAACATGATAACCACGAATACTTTTGAATACTTGC
>NC_092215.1:36643029-36646139 GCF_043381705.1 Parasteatoda tepidariorum
CTACGGGCCTGATATATATATATATATATATATATATGTGTGTGTGTGTGTGTGTGTGCGTGCGTGTGAGTGTATGTGTAAAGAGAGAGGGAGAAAGAAAATTTTCAGACAAAATATTTTTAGCGTTTAGCATTAAAACATCAATTACAATTACTCAGATTTGAAAATTGTTTGATGCTTGAATTGCAGAATTTTACCTGATTTTTACCTTATGAGTTCGTCAAAGTTACAAAAATTCACTTCATAAACACCCATTTTAATCTAAAGAATAATAGTTTGAAGTCAAAAGAAATCCAGCCACATTTTATAAATGGTATAAGATGTTAATGAAAAAGCAAAATTTAAAATCAAAATCGCTCAGCATTTCTCTCAGCTCAACTAGAAACGAAAACAAATCATCTTCAGGGAAAATGACTCATCGTTATTCGTCTTATACTAAACTTTAACACTGTTTCATAACAGTCCTCGTTTTTGATAATATCTTCGGTAGCCCGACGACCCGCTCGCGAAGTCGAGCACTTTACGGTAGCACAGTTTAACGAGGACCAAAACCGCACACCCTCGGTCCCTACGCAGACTGATCCAAGTGGTCACCCACCCGCACACTGACCGTAGCCAGTGATGCTTGACTTCGGTGATCTGCTGGGAACCGTGTCTTAACGATCAGTCCACTGCGGGACGATGATAACATGAAGTTGAATACTTCTCTATTTCAGAAAATTGCAACCAAGTTACATAATAGATAAAAAATTTACACTATTTTAAACGTCTCATACTATCCCTGTCTCAATTCATCTCAAATTATAAATATTTTTAACATTTGAATGCATAAAATTACCTTTTCAAATATTTTAAAAATATGTAATTAATTAGAGATGTTCTTTTTTTAACCTTTTGACGCATCGTTCTTCCGACACTCTAATTACAACAAAAATACATTATGGCATTTTCTTAATTATAATAAGCAGTTTAATTGTCACTAAAATAATCGGAATTATATTGGTGCAAAAATATAAAATTTTTGATTTTTCGTGTTTCATTTATATTCAAACCTTTTTAAATATTTATTTTGTACATTAAAGAAATTTCAATGGTGAATAACTGTTCATCATAGATATAACTAACTGCAAATAAGTGCAAATTTTGAAAATTATTGTTTGGAAGTTAGCTGTGTTCGTAAGATTTAACTTTTAACTCAGAGAAAGACACAGAAGTTGCATGCTGTATTTCTTAATCATACATTGTTAAAATGCATAATATAAATTTTATTCGTATTTTGACCTAAATTCAAACAAAATAATGAAATAAGTTAAACAAAAATTCTGTATTATAGGGTCAATCATACTACTATTGAAATTTCCAATGCAATATCTCTTATTTATTTAATAAACTCACAACATTCAAAGTTATACTCTTCATATCTAAACATAGGTTTTAATCTTAATGTTTTAAATCCATACGTTTCGTTAGAAATATTTTTTAAATTCATTTTATATATCTATAGTATTTTCTCTTTCTGTACAACAAACATTTACGCTATATTTGAAAACAAATCGAGAGAACTATCCCTAGTATGCAACTATTTAGTTGATAATCATAGTTTATTTGCTACCTGAAAGTCAGAAATGCGTGTAGGGAAATATTATCCCTGCGACCAGCTTTAATGTCTAATGCTGTGGTAACAAGGTAACGCATAGGGAATCTGCATATTCGCATATTGTATTCCTAATCATCTTTACTTGTGTTATCTAACTTCTAACTATGGAGTACAGAGGAAATATAAATTGCATAGAAACTTGATAGGGATTTACTGGGAAAATATTAAAATTTTAGTCATTTATTATTTTATTGAGGGGAATGGATAGGGAAGAATATTTCCTTTGTTAGATATTGTTCAAAAGTCCTACGAAGTTAACATTTTCTTATATTTATGTTAAATAAAACTACCAGTTTCGAAATAAGTCTTGGAACTGTTAAAATTAGCATTATTTGGTATGGTATGGTTGTAATAGCTATTTTGCAGTGTTAAAGAATTGACTTTAATATGGGTATGGATGATATTGGAAAATTTTGTAATAACTAAGAATATGCGAGTAATGCTTATCTCATATTTTAGTATGCTTTATTGCTGTTATATGGCATTCGTTTATCTCTATTTATAGAAAACATTTGCAGCTACATATTTTTGAATATTTCTCACTTCATACGAAGCATTTTAAGTTTTATCTTTTTAAATACCATTTTCGAATAATAGATTGAATAGAACATTTGGAGTTATTTATTATTTAAAATTTCTCTATTTACTATAAATATTTAGCTATTTATTGTTGAACATATTAGTTCATTTTTAAATTACATATTTAGTTGCATCTTGTTGAACAATTCTCAATTTATAGCTAACAGGAGAGAAACATTCTACTTATTAGAACATAAGTTGAATGTTTTTTTTCTTTTTATGAAATTTTTGTGGTTGAAACTAGTTGAACATTTTTCTATTAAAAACAAACTATTTAAATTTATATCTTGTTGAACACTTCTTTTATTTATAGGAAATATTTGCAGTTACATCTTGTGGAATATTTCTCTAATTATAGAAACCATGTTCAGTTGCATCAGATTGAACGTTTCGCTACTATCGAAAGATATTTGAGTTTACATTTTATTGAATTTTTTTACATTTATAGGAAACATTTGTAGCTATATCTTGTGGAACATTTCTCGACTATAAATATATATTTAAGTTTATATCTTGTTGAACATTTTTTTTTTCATATGAAGCATTTACAGTATTTACTACCGTAAACCGGGGCGAGTCTACCCATTTTTTCAGTTTGTCAACTTTCAAGTGGTCAAACTTTTGTAAATATTAAAGAAAAAAGGCTTTTAATAGGTGTTTCGGAATCGCTATTTTTCCCTCTTTAAAGCTGTGAAATTGATTTTAGAAAATTATAACAGTTACGCTGTTACTGTATTTTTTTATAGAACTGCTGACAAATCTCTCGTATGGGGCGAGTCTACCCATTCTACTAAAATGAATGTAAACATTGTAAATAATCAAATTTTACTATTAAATTGTTATTTTAGTTACTATATAGGATATTTATGAAGTA
>NC_092215.1:36646528-36667234 GCF_043381705.1 Parasteatoda tepidariorum
CCACTGCCTAATTTTGAACACACGTCGGTTAAAAAGACACCAAATAAATAAAAACGGATCAAACTACTACAGCGCCATCTTCCTTAGAGTCTGAACTAAGTCCTCCGTTGGTAAAAAAATTCTTATTCGCAATTTAAAATAGTGAAAATTAAATAAAACTAAAATGGGTAGACTCGCCCCTGGATGAGTAGACTCGCCCCGGTTTGCGGTATATGGTACAATTCTCAAATTATAACAAACTTGTGCAGTTGTAGGATCTTAAACGTCTTTCCCTTTAAGAAACGTTTGTGGTTATAAGCTCACCTGACAAAAAATTAGTCACCCTCAGAAATCATGAAAAAGATCATTTAATAACGTGTAACACCGCCTTTTGATTTGATGACCGCCTGGATTCGGTTAAGAAGTGAGCCCAAAAGGTTTTGCAAGTACGTCGAATCTAGCTTAAGCCCCTCGTTGAGGATTTGATAGCGCAAATTCACCAAATTGAGAAAATGCTGATTTTGGAATTTTACCCGTTGTTCCAACATGTCGCACAATTTTTCAATGGGGTTCAAGTCAGGTGATTTTTCTGGCCAGCCGAGATGTAATTGAGTGTCTGAGTGTTCATAAAACCAGTCACATATACTTCCAGCAACATGAACTTTGCTGTTGTCATCTTGAAAAATAGGGGTATCGACAACACACTTTACATGACGAGGATGACCGAAAGGCAACAACCTAATTATCCAGAACTTTCAAATAAACATGTTGGATCATGTTAGTGGCCCCCTCAGTTAGGAGCCCAATCCATAACAAGAAAAACACCCCCAAGTCATGACAGACCCACCTCCAGCTTGAACCTATGCTTGTACGCAGTCAGGCTGAAATGCTTCATCTGGTCTGCGTTGCACTTGCAGAGGTGCTTCTTTTGAATAAATGCAAAAACGTGATTCTTCAGACCATATTACATTCCGCCAGTCAGCAACTGCCCATGTGCGGTGACTTCTAGCCCACTGAAGTCGCGCAGCTTTATGTGCAAGTCTAAGCAATGACCTCTTACGAGATGTTCGACTCCATATGTTCATTGCATGCAGCTCCATTCGCATTTTTTTCTCACTAAAGACTGGAATGGATCTTCATTTAGTAAGTGAAGTAATTCCTGTCCAGTTTGGAAGCTATTTTGACTGAAAAGTCGTGAAACGCGTCTCGGGTCACTTTCATGCAGGATCTTTTTCTGACCACAATTATGACGACGTCTTTCGTGACCACGTATATTACACCACTGCTTGTAGACACGTTGAACAGTCATCTTTGAAATGACCACAAATCCAGCAACTTTATTCACGTTATGACCATAGCCACGGGCAAACACAATTGCCCCTTTTTACCACTCTATCACATCTTTACTCTTACCCATATTTACACACAATTTCCGCTTCAAGCAAAAATATCTCACTGATAGCTACTTGCCTTTGATCAGGTAGAAGCAGTGTGCATGCAGTTGAGCACGTCACTTGACCACTGCGTCATCTAACGAAGCTTAAGGATTCATCGGTGTTTGCGCACTAGGGTGACTAATTGTTCGACCGGTGAGCTTATTTAGTAGAACATTTCTTTACTATTAAATATATTTGAGATTATAGCTTGTTGAAGAATTTTTTAATTTATAGGAGACATTAATAGTTATATCTTGGGAACATTTCTCAAATTAAAGGAAATATGCGAAGCTGTGTTATGTAGTTTTTCTTCTTTATGGTAATTCTTTTGGTCACATACAGTGGAACATTTCACGATAAAAAAACGGTAATTGAAATTATATCTTGTTGAACACTTTTTTTTTACTAATAGGAAATTTGTATGCTTATATCTTGTAGAAAATTTCTCAAATTATGGAAAGCACGCGCAGTGTATCAAGATGAACGTTTCTCTCCTTTTAGGAAATATTTTCGGTTATATCAGAGTTGAACATTTCTCTATCTTTAAAATAGCAATTACAATTATATATTATTGAAAATTTTTTTATTCACTCAAACTATAAAAATTTTAATTTAAAATTTAGTTTTTAGTTTGATAATATTATTTTGAATGCTTTGGACTAACATGAAATATATATATATATATNTATGAAAGAATCACCGGTGCCCCATCTGTATTAAAAGACTAAAAATGTATATATTAGACAATATCAAATATGTAAATTAGCTTCCACAAGAAATCCGAAAACTAAAGAAACCAAAATATAAGTATATTAAAACGTATCTTTTCAAATACCATTTTGGATAACTATTTTTACCTATAATACTAAAGGGGAGTTGGTAGGACATATATTAATAATGCTAAAACTGACCTTTTTCAATGAACCTTTTCTAAGAAACAACTTATACCACTTTAAAATTTTTGGAGGATATTTGAGATTATATCAGTTGTATTCTGTGATAATATTTTAGTGTTAACAGAAATCTTTTTGCTCAAAAATGATATGTATATATATATATAGCCGGTTGAAAAACTCTCCTTTAGTAAATGGTAAGTGGTGCACTTTATAGCTGTCGGATCACAAAGTCTTCCATGATCCCATAATAAATTATACCTCTTAGAGGAACTGAATTAGAGATTGATCGTACTCTGGTTCATGTCAAAATTACGATCCATAGATGAATGAGTGAATGCATGAATGGGTCCGCCCTATAAACGGGTGTGGCGTATGGGTGTGGCAGAAGTCGAATTCCTTGCCATAGGAAAACAAGAACAATCATTGGAAAACAAGAACAGTCACTGGAAAGAGAGAACAATCACTGGAAAACAAGAACAATCGCAACTCTTGTCTTGATGGCCTAAGACAACAACACCAACAGTTTCTTATGGTATATCACCGAATTACACATTTTCTTTTTTTTATTCAAAATCGAAAGAGTAGAGGGACTCTTTTTAAATTTAATCCACTCTAAAAATTCAAATATGTGAGAGCCAATGAATCACTTAAACTGGTATAAGAAGAGTATTTTTTCTGTTTTTTAACTTTGCGCCAGAAAGTAATATGAAGCATTAAAAATTCATATAAATTTTTTTAAACTTCAAACGTTATAGGAACTTAGTTCAGTGCTTTTTAGTATTGAAAGAAAATGAATGATTTTTATCTTATTAGCTTAAAGAACATAAAAATTCCTACCAATTCAGAAAGTCTATGTTTGGTACCAAACCATTAAATAAAAATGAAATATGGTATGGTTCCCGAGGTAATTGGTTCATTTTTTTAATTTCCAAAGCAATATTAACCACTAATCTTAGAGCGGATAAATGTGTGCTATTTTCTAACTGACTCGTAAATTGTTTCGTTGACATATATACTTTTATTCTCTTTATGCGACTCGCTTTCTTTTTTTATATTTCAGAAATTCAAATATTTACTTAAATGTTGTAATAAAGAACATGTATTTAATGAAATGTAATATTCATATATTTTAACAAATTCTGTATCTTAATACAACTGCTTTAAGTTAGTTATTGATAAAATGATAATAGTGTCATAATGAGAAATAAATTCTGATAAAATAAATAAATTTAAAAAATTCTAGTCAGGGGAACATGTCATTATTGACAGCCACTATATTTTCTACCGTGGAAAAATAAAATTAAAAAAAATATATATTTTGGGGAGCACGTTATTACGGGTAGCTACTATATTTCCTACTGTGTCTATTTAAACTTTTATAGTTTTTTTTAATCAAAGAAGCATCTCATTATGGAGGGCCACTATATTTCCCACTGTGGGGACTACCTTTGTCGAGCTATACATGAGGAGGAAAAGTCAAGTCGATGAAAGATTACGGACTTCATAAAAGAACGTACGAATTTTAATACATCCAAGTTTAACGGTTGCCTTAGAAAAATAAGTAAGCGTTTATTGTCAATTACTTATTTTTTTTAACAAAATAAATTAAATTTAAAAATTTTTTAAATGATAATTTGTAGAATCGCTGTAAGTGTTCGTGTAATATAATACTTTTCTAGGTAAAAATATACCTGCAACTTGAAAAAACAACAACATCCAATCATAGATATTCAGAGCTAATTTTAATGGTTTGCACTAGCGGACCACATTTATATCCCAGTTTTTTCTAAGCTCTTTTTACAATCCATTTATTTTTATATTATCGGTCTATAAAATTTAATTTTAATTTTTACCGAATTCATGAACAATATTATGAATAGATTAAAAACCATTCTGCAGTCATAATTACAAGATTACGTGGGCCGTCGTAGCTCTGTGGTTAGAGAATTGATCTTCTGTCCGGAAGCCTGGGGCTCGATCCTCGACTCCGCAAAGACCCACTGAATATATGCGATATACATGCTCTTAAAAACTGTGGAAACGAAAGCCATGTGGTCAATTGCTGAGCAGTACCAAGGGTACAGGGACCTGAAGAAAATCCTCCCCCCTTCAGATCTATATCTAAACTAAGGAAGTGGCGTTACGAATGAGTGGCACTGCTATATATCTGCTATCCATCTGATATGACTGGTATTGCTATCTGTTCTGAGCTAAGACGTACTTTCCCCCATTGAGGTATTCTCTTGAGGTAATCTCACAAAAAGAACGCATTCCTAAATAAATTAACAAAAGGCCAATGGCTGGACTAGCTTGTCTTACTTAAGATCTATTAGAAGCAACAGCTGCAGATTGCGCACAAACAAAATATTTCTGGAGTGGGCATGAATAAAAAGCTTTGTTGCGTATTCAAACAATATGGGCTTTCAAACAATATGGGTGTCATATTGTCTCATTTTATTTTTCTTCGTATTTGTTCGTCATTTTATTTTCTAAGTCTCGTTCGAATAATGCGTGTTTTGAATGGAAAAACCAATTCACAGAATACAGCCAATTAACACGTTCACGCCGGGTGTTGCGCCTGAAAGCGGGACGGAAAAGAGAAAATACTGGTAGAAGAACTATTTCAATATTAGATAATATTCGGGAGGAGTTAATCGATTCTCAACAATAACAATTCACTGTAAGGAAATTTATCACGGCGAAGAAGCAATTCAATATAAAAATTGCATCCATTAAAAACAATTGGTAGTTATNAGATTTTATTTTCATATTTAAAGTGGTAGTAAATATATACTATTTTTTCTTTTATAAATTTAATTTTTAAATGATTTTGATCACCACTATTCTTACAAAAATTAAGCTTATATATTAATATGCGTTACTATCATGGTTGTCAGCTAATGTTTCTTCAAACACAACGTATTTTTTTGCTTACAATTGAAATTTTAATTCCATTTTACTACCACTGGGAAAAATCGTAATGGAAGGGATCAAAAGTTGGCAGGTATGCTGTAAAGGTTATCCAATTAACGAACGAGTAATTTAATAAAGAATATAGTTAAAATAAGTAAGTGGCAGCAAATATATGATTAAAAATTTATTTTATTTATGAATATTATTGGTTTGCCTTATTCACTTGTCAACCACTACAGATTCAATTCTCAAATATATAACATAAATTTCTCTCAATTACTTTTACAAAAGGTTTTGGGTTCATGCGCACAACTGGTTCACTTTTTAAACAGTCTGCGCGGACTACTTATAAAAGACCGTGTGGAAGCTTCTTGATGTAGGAGGTGATGGTGTTGCGCCTGAAAGCGGGACGGAAAAGAGAAAATACTGGTAGAAGAACTATTTCAATATTAGATAATATTCGGGAGGAGTTAATCGATTCTCAACAATAATAATTCACTGTAAGGAAATTTATCAATGCGAAGAAGCAATTCAATATAAAAATTGCATCCGTTAAAAACAATTGGTAGTTATGGATTTTTATTATTTCCGGAAAAAAACTGAGAAATGAAATTTATTTGTTACCAGTTTTTACTCCGGTGCGCCGCCAGATGAGAAAATCTTGCGTGACCAACCGGTGGGTCATCCCGGCGTGAACGTGTTAAGAATACTCGATTCGAAGATCACAAAAACTGTCCAAATTAATATCCCTCAGAGTAGACCAAAGAAAAATAGTATTTGTTACATGGTGGTAATTCATATATCCCCCATAAGTGTAAGCAATTTTTAGGATTATTTTATGACTACTTTAGGCAGTAGAAATGTCCAAACCAATGCCACTTGGAAGTATTTTACCTACAATCCTGTATCATTTAATAATTATGCTGCCAAGAGCAAGTAGGGCAACAGCGAACATGTTGTTGCTGTTGTAGTTAATTTATGTCGCACTAGAGCTCCCCAATGGGCTATTGGCGACGTTCTAGGAAACATCCCTGAGGATGATCCGAAGGCAAGCCATCACAATTTTGATCCTCTGCAGAGGGGATGGCACCCCCACTTCGGTAGCACAACGACCTGCACGCGAAGTCGAGCACTTTACGGTAGAAAAGTTTAACTAGGATCAATACCGGACACCCTCCGTCCGTACGCAGACTGATCCAAGTGGTCACCCACCCGCACACTGAACCGTGTCTTAACGATCAGTCAACTGCGGGACCAACGAACATGTATTGCTTTCATTTGCTACCAGAATACGCAGACAGTTGATGAATTGCTGAAGGTCAAATTATCTCTTTTGGTCACCAGGTTGTACAGTTTTAAAAGAGAATGTATAACTCAGCAAAACTTTATTTGCTAGAATTCTGTAACATCTTCTTCAATCTAAACAAGGCATTGTAGTTGCCTTGCAACCATTCACCGAATTCGGTGAATGGTTGTTCACCGAGTTGTTGAACTATCATTTAGCGGAAGTTAAATTGCCTATGTAAACGATTGCTCTTTAAAAACCAGCGTAGTTAAAATTCAGAATAAATGAAAGCCATTCGTATAATGCTCTTTACTTTTATAAAAAAATTTTATAAGCAGCAACAATGCTAATTTTAGTATACACAAACTCATCTGATTTCAGAATAACATCTCAATAATGTTATTCTTTAAAATAATATCAATCTGAGCTTAACACCTTCCTAAAAATTTATTCCATCAAAATTATAACCTAATTAAATCAAATTTCAAATTAATATCAACCTAAATTTAACTTTTCTCATCAAGATTTAATAATGTAAATAATTTTCAATGACATGAAGATTGAATTTTTATATAAAAATTCTTCTTTCATTTTATAATTCTTACACATTACTTAGTTTCTAACCAAACAATAAGAACTATGTTTTAATTAATATTTGATATTTAACGGAAAATTATAACTGGTAATAAGCTAACAGAATTGAAAACATATTTAAACCTTTTATTCATATAAATTTTTTTAAACTNATCTTCGAAATATACATTAAATAACTAATTTGTCACTACCTCACAAATATCCAGTTATTTTACCGAATTAAAATCTTAGGAAGTTTTAGCATTTATTTCCATTATTGTGTGTTTTGGAAGGAAAAAAAAAGCGGCTTTGAAGTAAACGCAGAGTATGAACTTTTAAAAACCACCTTAGCCCTTTGATGCAGAATTTTTATTAAAAATATTTTTCCAACTTATTTCATTATTTTGTATTAATTTAGGTCAAAATCAGTGAAAAATACGCATTTCATTAATTTATGATTTCAAAATACAACGTGAAACACCGGTGTTTTTTCCAGGATCAAAGATAAAATCTTCCAAATATTGCTCATTTCCACTCAATAATTTTTCAAATTCTGATCTATTTGCAATTTCAACAAATTAACAGAATTTTCTATTAACTATTGGAATGTTTTATGTAAATAAAAAATTACAAAATACAGTTTTTGCTTGTAGTTAGAAGTTCAGAAAAAATATATGAAAAAGACACTAGCGTTTTATCTGCGTTAAAGCGTTAAAGGGGTATTATATTATATATATAAAATAACTTCAGAAGAAATCCAATAATAAAATAAAAGGAAATATGAATATATTAAGTATATTTTGTATTAATTTAGATCAAAATCGGTATATATCTTGCACTTTATTTTATTTTTTTTTTTGGTCGTATGACTGTTTAGGCAGTAGGGGTGCGATTGTTCCAGTTTTTCAGTGGTGCCATCTATGGCCAGGAATTCGACTTCTGCCACGCCATTCACACAACCACAACCCGTTTAAAAGGCGGGTCACATTCACACACAAAGGAGAAAGGTCATAGAACACACAGAGAGAGAAAGAAACATCCATGCATCGCCCGGGATTCGAACCCAGGACCTTTCTGATGCAAGGACAGTTCCCTGCGCCCTACACAGGCCGGTCGGCTTTGCACTTTATTAATTTATGGTTTCGAAACACCGGTGATTTTTATTTCTGAGTCACAGATGAAATCGTCCAAAACACGGCTCTTTTCCAAACAATATTTTTTTTCCAAATTCGCACTTATTTGCAGTTATTAGATTTATGAGTCACAGCTATTTATCATTGAACTTTCTTTAATTTACAAAATCAGTTATTGTTAAATATTTTAATATGACTGAAAAAAAAATTCTAACTACTCTTTTTCTGGAGTTTATATACATAGTACAAATATAATTCCAACAATTTAACAGATTTTTTTAGTATTTATTAGACTGTTTCATGTAAATAAAAAAGTAACAAAATATATTTTTGCTTGTAATTGGAGCTTCAGAAAAAAAAATATATGAAAGAATCACCGGTGCCCCATCTGTATTAAAAGACTAAAAATGTATATATTAGACAATATCAAATATGTAAATTAGCTTCCACAAGAAATCCGAAAACCAAAGAAACCAAAATATAAGTATATTAAAACGTATCTTTTCAAATACCATTTTGGATAACTATTTTTACCTATAATACTAAAGGGGAGTTGGTAGGACATATATTAATAATGCTAAAACTGACCTTTTTCAATGAACCTTTTCTAAGAAACAACTTATACCACTTTAAAATTTTTGGAGGATATTTGAGATTATATCAGTTGTATTCTGTGATAATATTTTAGTGTTAACAGAAATCTTTTTGCTCAAAAATTATGAAACTTTTAAAGAAATGTAGGTTCTCAGTTCATAATTACTTTTAAGAAAACTCTGCCAAAGATATGAAGTATCAGTTATTACAATGTAAACATGTATGTAAATAAATATTTAGTGGGAAAAAAAACTGGAGCAATATTTTGCTTAGATGTTGAGAAAAGATACATCGAAAAAGGTCAGTTTTGGCATTAATGGTATAAGCCCTACCTTAAAATACTTACATCGTAACTAAATAATTGAAAGTAATTGGGCTCTAATTATTAGAAATACAAGTTCAATAAGTGATTTCCCTCGTTAAATTTCAATTTAACATCCGGGAAAAGAATAGGAGATCGTTAAACAATTGGAAAAATTGAAACTTTAAGAAGGGTCAAGCGAAAACTATCGAAAGTATTTTAAATGCAAGACCCAGAATCTTTCTTTTTCACCCGCGGATAAACACATCTAGAAAAGGAAATACAGTATCGAAAATCTTTATTCACCACCATAAGAGACAACAGCATTTTATTTTACCAATACATCGTCTACCCCCGAACGATTGATGAAAGAGAGTTTGGAAGTGAGCTCTTTTATTGATATACAAGGGGAAGGGAGGAGGTGGTTATTAGACTTGTCATTATCGACAATTCAATCGGCCAGCCTATTTCAAGTGCCATATTCGGGGGGATGTCCGCATCACTCAAAATGAAATTAGAAATCACCTCAGGAAAAGAATAATTTGAGTGCTGAATCTTCGAAAGCGGAAAGCGATTTCAGATGAAGGAATTATTTACTCTTCCTCAACCTTATTACATTCCAAGTTCATTTTACTAACAAGAATTTCTATTTCGGATTCTCTAGCAGGGAAAATTTATTTCCATTTCTCCACTTTTCCCTGCTTTTCGCCCAACTAAATTGCTTGCCCTGTAGTATGTTTAAAACTTTACTGAAACATAAAATTTTTATTTTATTTTAATGTTAGTAGCATTTTAAAACTTGGTTTTGATATTTAAATACTTTCACTAGAACAGCCGGATTTTGAATTTACCTAAAACGGAGTCAATTTAATCCTCATTAAAAAATTGTTTTCATTCTAAAGTGAACGATTTTTTAATTAATGAATAATATTGAAAATCCAACATGTAACAGTTTTTAAATATTAGAAAAGTTCTCTTCGTTCATATTTTTATGATTGCAATCACAATATTGCACTCTATCATAATACTGTATTATGTATTATTTTCTACCACCACAATGCCAACCACAAGAAAGTAAACATAAATAATGATTACAAATAATACGCATTAACCCACAACATATTTTAATATGTGTAGTTCCATCAATTATTATGCTCTAGTTCAGGTCAAAATTATGATCTGCGGATGGATGGATGGTGTGCAGATATGTCCATCCTATCAAATGAGACGTGACGTATGTATATTGTCTCCGGATCATCCTCAGGGATGTTTACCGGACCATCGCCAATAACCCATTGTGCAGCTCTAGTTAGACGTAAATAAAAGTACCGTACCGTACCATCAATAGTTAGAAATTAGTGCTGCCGTACTGTATATAAACGTGACGTGAATGTCACAACAAAATATCCACAAATTGGTTTCTAATCTCATAGTAACAGAACTTTCATTCGGCATTTTGCTATTTTAAAAAGAATGTTTCATTGCTTTAGAGACAGAATTTTACCAATTCGGAGATATGCTATGAGCAAAACCCTAATTTGTAGTCTTCAACAAGCATAAGAAGGAATTCGAATGCGTGATGGTTGACAGAGGATTACTTGAAAATTAATCAAGCGTTGAAAACAGCAACATCATAAATGTTGTAAAGAAATTGCGAGCCACAAGAAAGTTTTACATAACGCAGAATATTTCCATTGCATTTTCCTTGCTTAGTTTACGTTACATTCCATACCATTGCAGACGATTTCATACTATCCTATTCCATATATAGTGACAGTGCTTAGTTTCTACTCTGAACATTCCTCTGCAAATACATCTGCATGAATTCTATTCATACATTTTCTTTTGTACATATATAATACGCGCTTTGTTTCCATTTTTTATAGCAAAAGGTGAAGGTCAAGACGAAGAAGTGATCTTGATTTCTCCGTGTCACTTTTACTTTCAACATACCATCAACAACAGCGTACTTTCAACGAACAACAAAGAAACTTTTCTCTAGCTCAAACGTACTATCCCACCAGTGGTTACTTTTTTCAAGAAAAAAAGTACCGTAGCAACTATGAAAGAGAAAAAAAAATTCTTAAGTCCCACTTTGACCGGAGTTTAGATATGGTTTCATTGATTAAAACAAAATGGACCGTTTTTCAACACGCACAACTAAATATAGCCATTCAAAGTATTTTTTTTTGGATTTAATATTATAGTTGAAATCAAAGTTATGCCACTTGTTCTTTATGCACTTTCTTAATTGTTTTTATTTAAATGGCAATTGCGGTTAACCAACAATCATTTCCTGTTCGGAATTTCAGCAAAATTAACCCATTAAAATCAGCAAGTTCATGGTTTCAAACACAATAACAAATTTGTAAATCAATAAGAGCTCAATTATGCTTCGTTTTTTAGCACATTTTTTAGCACGGTTGTCTCCAATTGCTACTCTATAAATCATTTTCACTAGTTTAATAGTTTTGTAAAATAAAACACATGCATTCACTTCAAAAATAAACGATTTTCGTATGAGGATCAAAATGAACTCTTCCAATCCGCTGAATAAAAAACATAAATTCTCTGATTGTTAAAACACGCTATGGGATTTCTTATGATATTCATGATATCAATGTTGTGATTAGATCATTTCGGTGAAAAAAAAAGTTTTATTTTCCTTCGATTCTTTTGCCACTGTAAGATTAGGCTTCGTTTTGGAATGTTTATATTATTTTCCTTTGATTAAAAATTATTAGCAGGAAATAAAATTTTGTATCTTGTTTAATAAAATAAAATTGTAAATAGAAATAAAATTTTTGAGTAGACTTATACATCTTTACCTTAACTTGATTATATACAAACTAAATTGATGTCAAAATAAAACTACGTTTCATAAAAATTGTTGATTTGCAGTTGGGGGTAAACAATTTTTTTGGAAAGACTTACCACTCGATAAATAACTAGTAACCACTTAAGAATATTTTCATCAATGATTGTACAAGTTAGTAGGTACACAGAACCCAAGGTATGTTTTTAGTTCTCTAATTACTTTGTGGACAGAAGCGATCGGGTTCTTCAGTGAGCAAATTATGCAGTCAATTTTTGGAGAATATAATAGGTAGAACAGTTTATAAGTATTCCGATAATGTACAAGCATTGGTAACAAAGTAATGTCTAAAATACCTATTAGTTACATCCACTTACATACAAATAATTTAAATGTCAGTCTTAAATTAGTTTCCGTATGAAATCAGTACCAAACTAACTTCAAAAAAATCTAGAGTTTGCATAGTCTTAAGCCACGCCCCTTTCTTCCACCAGTAAACGCATGCAACTGTCCTCTAGCTAACGCATCGCTAATTCATTGGTAGTATAATTTTAGTGGTGTCGATCTACTAAGGAGTTATTTATGACTTGAAATGTAGCAGATAATTTGGGACAAAATTTTTGACCTAAAAGCAGTAACTAATTTGGGACGGAGGGAGCATTATTTTTAGAACAGAGAACGGAATTGGCTTTTTGTTTTGAGAATATTTTATATATGGAATAATAAATTAATATGCTTTTTTTTACTTTGTTTTTTCTATTTTCAATTGCACTAAATCATATTTCCGCTCTCTTAAGAAAAATGGCATAATTATTACACTAGTGTTATCCAGCAAACCATAAACATCGGTTTTAACCCCAATTCATAAAATACCACTTGTCCACGAGCTGCAAGACAGACAGGTTTAAAACTAGTAGAATCATCGGTGGTTTAGTTTCAAATGTCCAAAATGTTTCATTAAAACATAAAATTAGATCTTAAATTAAATAATGTATTCTAATACAGTTTGACTATCTTTTATTTCTTAAATTAATAATTTTCTAGCATTTGTTACGCTTTGAGTTATTTATAGAAGAAAAATACGAGCTTTCAAAGTTCATAGGATCTTAAAGGGATAAAATACGTTTTAAATTTATATTAAAAGTTTTAAATCGATTTACAAATCCCGGTGCAAAATTATGACTTTTACTTAGTTTTGATACTTTATAAACTTTTCTTTAACTATGAGATAAATCCAAACATTTCTATACGAGATACAGAGTGTTTATGACAAGTATCAAAAGTATTATTTTTATTTATTTTTTCAAATGTTGGCCTAGTTTACTAGCTAGTCTTTGAAACGAGTAAATGAGTTCTTCGATTTTTTATTTTTTGTGTATTTATATCAATTTGTTATAGGTTTTGAACTCTATTTTTGACATAAGGGTTATGTATAGCAAATTAAATAAACATAAATATTTTGGAATCGATTGTAAACATGAAAATGTGTTAAGATTTGCTTTATCAGTTTATAAAGGCATCTTATCTCACTGGAATTAAATTTTACATGGCAATATTATTTTTAATATGTATTACGCGATTGCAGAGAAGGAACCTTTTGTAACGTGATACTTAATCATAGGAGTATATTTTTTTTTAAAAATTGAAAAATTAAAATGCTGTCAAGTTAACCGATTTACCGCCAATTTTCTACCGAGGCGTGCATTTTTTTTAAATGCTCAATTATGCCATTCGTTAAATTTATTTTGGTGAAAAAAATCATCTGCATTTACCAAAAATATATTAATTATAAAGATGTTTATATTTTGATCTTTCGGAAATCAAATGATCTAATCTTTTTGATCTAATTTATTTCGTTAAAGAGGTCGTCATATTTGTAGTCATATACTTAGTCTAAGCACTAATTTTCTACTGCCTTTCTCGAAAAGATTCGTTTCACAACAATGTGATCACAAAGGGCTTACAAGGAATGCCAACTGCTGCGCTTTCAGTTGTAAATATATCAATATTTTAATATATATCAACAATATTTCAACAACCAATTGAGATTACAGCATATTTCAGTGGGAGTAAGCTAAAGCAGAAATTTTAAGAGTAAATCAAATTTTTCTTTAACCTTTTTCAGGATATAACATCGTGACCACTTTTTGAGTTACCTTTGAACCTTGAAATTTACTTGTATGATGGGAACATAATGAAATTGGAACGGTCAGAGGCCAGAATATTTTTAGAATTTCATTATTTTCAGAACTCTACAGTAAAACCAGGCAAGAACCAACAACCATTAGTAAAAAAATGCAAAGATGGAAATGGATAGGTCACGTATTGAGAATGCTTCCTATAAGAATGCCATCAGTAGCCTTAACGTGGGCACCAGAAGGCAAACAAAAAAGAGGCAGACCAATGCTAACATGGAGAAAAAAGGTGGTAAAGGAAAGAAGACAGGCAGGAGGGACGAGTTTGTCCAAGGCGAGATCTTGTGCAAAAGACCGAGTGAGCTGGTACAAGAAGATGAGGCCCTTATGAACCATCAGGCACGGAGTAGATTAAGTAAATGAATATAATTCTTCGAATTTTAATTAACTAAAATATTATTTTTGTCTCTACTAGTAATAGTTATTTGCTATAGGCTACATTGTTTGATGTCCATTCTGTGTTTCATATATAACAGGCCACCCGGAATCTTAAAAGCATCTTTCTTTTTTAGAAAAATTCCTCTATAATCCTGAAAGAGAGCCGCGATTGCTCAGGGGATAGAGCAATCTCCTTCCAATGAGGCGAACCGGGTTCGAATCCCAGTCGATACGGATTCCGCATCCGGCTTGCATCGACCACAGTGCTAAAGTGAAATGTCCTCAGTGGCAGACGGGTCAAGGGTTAGAGTCCCCTTGCCATCAGGCTAACCATAGGTGGTGCTCGTGGTCTTCCTCTCCATGTAACGCAAATGCGGATCAGCGCCATCAAAAAGTCCTCCACGAAGGCAGTTTCTCCGAATACTCGATCCAGGAGTCTCCTTGTCTTCTGGATATGGTTCAAAATTACAAGGCTGTGGAGTTGAACATTAGTAGTCGTAAACCCAGAAAATTGGGTCGGCTGTTCAACGACGGTTATAAAATATAAAATACATTCCTGAACGAATTTTTATATAAATATTGCAATACAATAGAATGTTATCAAAATTGCTGATATTAAAGCTAGAAAAATGCTATTAACTGCCCCAAATTTTAATCGATTTGACTTGCTTGATCATGCTTGAAAGTTTCAAGCATGATCTTTCAAACTGGACTAACAGGTTTGCCTTGTACATTTTTGCTGCTAAAAAGATTGACTGCTAAGAGAATGGTTTTTTACTTAGTGCTACTACAGAAGTGCTACTATTATTGCGTCCCCCATCAGCATAGAATAGTGATACATTATGATACAGTAAATAAATCCTTAAAATGAAACACTCGTGTCTCAGTTTTATGGCTGTTTAACACGTTCACGCCAGGGTGACCCACCGGTGGGTCACGCTAGATTGTCTCATCAAGCGACGCACCGGAGTAAAAGCTGGTAACAAATAAATTTCATTTTTTAGTTTTTTTCCGGGAATAATAAAAATCCATAATTACCAAATGTTTTTAACGGATGCAATTTTTATATTGAATTGCTTCTTCGCCGTGATAAATTTCCTTACAGAGCATTGTTATTGTTGAGAATAGTTTAACTCCTCCCGAATATTATCTAATATTGAAGTAGTTCCTCTACCAGTATTTTCTCTTTTCCGTCCCGCTTTCAGGCGCAACAACCGGCGTGAACGTGTTAAATAGAAACCGTCCCTTAACCCTTTTGAAGGCCGTGGTAAGTATACTTACCACCACGTTTTACCACTTTTAATTCAGGTTTCTATTTTTCAATAACTTCAGTTTTCTTGAAGCGAGTTTGAATAAAATTGGTAACCATTTGTCACTTTTAAAAAACGTATAAAAGTTATAAAATACATAATTCTTTTTGAAATTTGTAGCATTTAAGGAATTTATTTTATAAATAAAGAAAAATAAAAGTAAATATATTTACCACCAAAAAAATGGCATTTTTATAAACTAAATAAGTTTTTTTTTTTCAATTACTGTTCTTAAAACAATTTCAATTCCAAAAATAATTTACCTTTACTAGAAATAAGGGGCCTATTAAAGGGTTAAAATGCTGCGCTAAGCGCAAATAGATTACGATATAATAAATTTGTTGCTTCTAGCTCATTGCATAAGGGCACATTTTCCTGGAAATGTATTACATTTTTATAGATTGAAATTTTAAAAAAAAAAGTGTTTGGCAAGATTCCAAAAAGTTGGGGCAAACTGCAATTTTATTTGAGAAAAAAAATTTACGACGAATGATAGTAGTGCTGATTTCATATCACTAGAATCATTTATGTTTGTGGTAATTTCTTTGAAAAACAGAGCGGATACGAAGTAGTTCTGTTATCACTTTTTAAACGTTTGTATAGATTGCAGAAATTTCAAAATTTTTTTACGCGTCTCGCTTACAATGTAATTAATAGTGCTTTTCTGCAGGAAAATAAAATTGAATAGATGCAATTAACTTAAATGTAACGCTTACTGGAAAATGCCACTAATAATTCTTAACTGAAATATCATTATAAATTACCCAATTGAAAAAATATTAATTTTACTTTACATTATGTATATAATAAGTACAATCTAACATTGCCCTGTATCTCGGGTTTTGCATATACTATAGGATATTGAAGAAATAATAAAACCGCTTAAGACCAGGCATTGTGTATTTGGCAAAAATTATTCAAGCCAACTGTTCTATTCTTCTGCAAGAAGGATAACAAAACCAGCTCAGCTGCTTTTTTTAACTCGCGGGGTCTTAGAAACCGGTGGTTGAACTGAAGAAACCAAATACAAAGATTGCCAAACAATCCAAGCGAGCAATTGAAGAATAAAAATAAAACGAATTCAGCGTCTTTTCTTCGGAATTTCATTCTACTCAAAAATTCTTCGCTAAATTTTTCTGCATTAAAGAAATTCAATGCATTTTTTTTTCTTGAAAAATATGAAAGGTATGTAGGTTAAATTATATCTCTAGTAAATAAAAATATCTACCTAAAATTTAGAAATATAGATTCACTAAAAAATATAAATTAGAGGAAATAACACATACGTGATATTTTTGACATTGAACAAGCACAATAGATAAAGCAAATGCAGCAATAATAGCCATACAACCATTAATATATAATCAGAATATGTCACTTAAACTAAAGAAGCTACTATATACAGCAATGATCCGCCCAATACTTACCTATGCCTCACCTGCCTGGACAACGATACCTCAACATCTACTGAAGAAATTAAACCAATGCCAAAACAAGATCCTTAGAAAAATAACCTGTGCAAGATGGTTCATCCGGAATACCAATATACATGCAGACCTCAAAATACCAACTCTATCACAGCATATATACAAGCTAAACGCAGATTTTTTCGATAAAGCCATAGAATGTAAAACAGCAAATTTTAATGAAATCTTTAAATTTGAAAATTATATCAAAGATAAAAACTACAGACCAATAGCTGCACATTTCACCTCCGACGCCTCATATCATAACTATCAAAACAAATAATTTCATCAACCTTTCTGAAAATAACGTTTACTCATGCTGATACAATTCTGAACAACTCCAAAATCAAACAAACACAGTTTAGAGCAAGCTGCTCAATTTATTTTTGATTCCTTTTTAGTTATTCAAGCGAAGAGCTTGAAACATTCATAAAAGCAACTCCATTGCCTGCTTACCTCATTGCTCAACCAAAACTGTTCTAAAATTCCAGATGAATGGGATAGGGGCCGCTTCGCGGCCCAGGTGCCCAATAAGATCAAAACACTAGGACTAGGACTAGTAACGCTTATAGCCCGGCAACCGCCTTTTTCCTATCCGACGGAGTTTTGTTCCGTAAATTTTGTAAATAGCTGTAAATAATTTTGCGCATTTATTATGTATTTCTCCTTTTCTCTGAGGCTATGTGGCTACTGTGCACCTCAGATGCTCGGGGGTAGTACCTCGAAGGGAGGCGAGGCAGTCTGCCACAAAACCTCTTCTCTCTCTTAAACTTGTTTGTTCAATCTCACTACTTCATTTTAATTTTCTCTCAGTAAAAGATACTGAACCCCAACTTTCACCATTCATTTGCGCTTCGGCGATTTATTATTTATTTCCACTCAGATGAATTAGTTAGAGCCCCAAGCGGGGATGATGCTAAGATAACCATCACATATGAGTATGAGTATGAGAGTAACGCTTACAGATGCTAAGATGCCTGCTTGCCCCGGACAGCAAATAAATATTTTAAAGTGTTAGTTTATCAATTGTGATCCTTGGTTTAAAAAATTTAACTTAGTAGATTTTTATCCACCACTATTTCTAAATAAAACTAAATATATGCCTTGCACAAAAGCTGGCTATGAAGAAACACAGTTTGAAATTGGAGCATACAAATTCGAAGCCGTTGATAGCTTCACATATTTGGGGTCTAAGATTAACAACAAAAGCGACTCTACTCAAGAAATACACACGAGAATCACAATGGCCAATAAGTGTTTTTATGGTGTAAGAAAATATCTTAAGTCAAGCCTAATAAAAAGAAAAACAAAAGTGTTACTCTATAAATGTCTTATGCGATCAGTGCTTACATACGCATGTGAGACCTGGACAATGACCCGTGGAGATGAAAATATGATAGCTAGATTTGAGAGAAGAATACTGCGAAGCATTTTTGGTGGAATAAGTAAAAACGGTACCTGGTTTAGAAGATCAAACACGGAACTTTACAATGCATGTAAAGAACCTGGTGTCATTAAACTTATCAAAATTCAAAGGATTAAATGGGCAGGCCACATTATAAGAATGGAGGATAGCAAGACAACCAAAAAAATTTTCAGTGCCAGGCCAACAGGTACGAGAAAAAGAGGACGACCAAGCCTAAGATTTTTAGACTGCCTTGAAAAGGACCTACAAGTTTTAAAGATAATAAACTGGAGAACCTTGGCTAAGGGAAGAATGTCTTGGCATAGGCTTGTTGAGAAGGCCAAGGCCCATCTTGGGCTGTCATGCCAATGAGAAGAAGAAGAATTTCTAAATAATTCGTAGGCTTATATAATCCACCACTTAGTAGTTTTGACAGTGTGGCGTGGGTAATGTTGCTCGCCTCCGTGACTTTGGTTCACAGGTGCCCACTGGGTAACGTTAAATGAGTAACAATCCCGGCATCATCTTCATAGGCAAAGATTAAAATTCAGAAGAAAAAAAAAAGCAAAAATAGTCAAATAATTACAAAATTTAATTTCAAGTTATTCACCGTTTTTTTTTTTTTTTAAACATTATTTTGACGTGTCCGTAGCAGTTGGCATCGCTGTAGATGCCTTAATAGTCTTGTGTGTGGAAAATGCTTAAACACTTTTTTGAAAAGAGTAAAAGTCGGCAAGTATGTATTTCACATTGAATTGTAAGCACGCAGCGATAGCGTCCTTGCTTAATCCATTTACAAAGCTACCAATTCTACCGGAAGATTTTAATTTTAAAATGAAAATAAAGCTTTTGATTTTCAAATTTACCACGGTTTCGAAGAATAATTTTTGCAAATATGTAGAAAGGCAAATTTCCTCCGGATTGCAGATAAATATTTTCTAGCGATATCGATAGATATGTTTTAATGCATTATTTTTGGATTAGTAAATTCGATTCATGGAGTTTTTGCCAACTTCTCAGTTAATAAAAGGCTTATAAAAAACGCCACTCTCTTACAGTTATTTTGTGTTGACCCTCTTAGGGGGAGTCGGTAGGGCATATACTAATAATGCTAAAACTGACCTTGTCCGACGTACCTTTTCACAGCATCTAATAAAAGATATTGCTTCAGTTATTTTTTTTTTACATAGCCGACCAGGTGGCCGAGTGGTTAGCGTGCCTGACTGCGGAGCCGATGGTCGTGGGTTCGAATCATGCTCAGGGCATGGATGTTTATTTCTCTCTCTCTCTGTGTTCTATGTTCTTTCTCCTTTGTGTGTGATTGTGTGAATGTGACCCGCCCTATAAACGGATTTGTGGATGTGTGACGTGGGCGACGCTGCTCCACCTCCGTGGTTTCGCCACAGGTGCCCACTGGGTAACGAGAAGAGGGTAACAGTTCTGGCATTCCTGAGGCCAATGGGTCTACATCCCAAGTGCCCGCCATTAAAAAAAAAAAAAATACATGTTTACACTGTGATAACTTTTAATACATATCTTTGACAGAAATTTTTGTTAAAAATTTATGAACTGAGAACTTTTAATTTTTTAAAAAGCTTCATCATTTTTGAGCAAAAATCTTTCATCACTCAAAAAGTACTCTTGTTAAAGCTAAAGCAGTATCACAGTATGCAACTGATATAGTCTCAAACATTTCCAAAAAAATTCAAAGTGATATCATAAATTGTTTCTTTAGAAAAGGTACATTGAAAAAGGTCAGTTTTAGCATTATTGATACTACCCACTATTGATATATTACATTATTATTGATTATATACATTATATATTGATAATATATTGATTATATACATTATTGATATACCCTACCGACTCCCTTTAAAAAAAGTTGGCAAATTTACCCGAAAATCTGCACATTACAGTCCGTAGTTCTCTACCGCTTTTATATTATACTAGGAGGCTCCGCCCCTTGCTCGCTAACGCTCGCCAACCCCCGAAAATTGCTACGCAATCTCATATGGTTTGCTTCG
>NC_092215.1:36667866-36690829 GCF_043381705.1 Parasteatoda tepidariorum
GATTCTTCAAAAAAGAAACAACAGCGCTCCTGATGTTGGATGTGGCCAAAGCCTTTGACCGAGTCTGGCATCAGGGCCTCGTATACAAGCTCATAAATTTCAATATCCCCAAAGATCTAATACTACTAATTAATAATTATCTGACAAACAGAACTTTTCATATTAAGATCAATACAGCATTTTCTTCCGCTAGAAACATTAAAGCAGGAGTTCCGCAAGGTTCAATTCTCGGCCCTGTGCTCTACCTAATTTATTCAGCAGACTTTCCAAATTTTAATAATATGAGAAACATCACCTCAGCCTTCTACGCAGATGATACAGCACTTATGAGCAGATCAATAAATCCCAAGAAGTCTGTTACTAATCTCAGTAATATCATACCTCATATCGAAGCCTGGTGCACAAAATGGAAGGTAGCCATCAACACCACTAAATCTTCACTACTAATTATTAGGAAATCAAGTAAAAAGAAAGTCATTTATCCAAATATTACTCTTTTCAATGATGAAATACCACTAGTTCGAAAGGCCACCTACCTAGGCGTCACTCTTACTAGTTCTTTAAACTGGAATACCCATATTGAAAATATTATTAGCAAAGCGCAAGGAGCCTATAGATCTCTGAAACCAATATTAAACTATAATTCAAAACTATCTCTCAAAACAAAACGAACCCTATACCTCCAATGTATTCGACCGATCATCAGCTACGCAGCCCCTGCATGGAGCACAACCACTGTTAGTCAAAAAAAGAAACTGGAGATCACTCAAAATAAATTCCTCAGATATATCACAGGAGCCCCCAGATCCATGAGAATGAAAGATCTAAGACGAGAGTTAAAAATCAACAAAATAGATGAGCACATAGCTGAACTATGTGCAAGTTTCTTCAGAGATGCACTCTCTTGTCATACGTGCAATTACTTTAAAAATTTTGATTTTGAGCTCATCAAAGACAACATAAAATATAGCCCGGCAACCGCCTTTTTCCTATCCGACGGAGTTTTGTCCCGTAAATTTTGTAAATAGCTGTAAATACTTGTAAATAATTTTGCGCATTTATTATGTATTTCCCCTTTTCTCTGAGGCCATGTGGCTACTGTGTACCTGAGAAGCTCGGGGGTAATACCTCGAAGGGGGGCGAGGCTGTCTGCCACAAAACGTCTTCTCTCTCTTAAACTTGTTTGTTCAATCTCACTAGTTCATTTTAATTTTCTCTCAGTAAAAGATACTGAACCCCAACTTTCACCTTTCAGTTGCGCTTCGGCGATTTATTATTTATTTCCACTCAGATGAATTAGTTGGAGAACCTAGCGGGGCTGATGCTAAGATAACCAACACATATAAGAATGAGTAATTTAAAAAAATACTCAGATTTGACTGTAATTTAATAGAGACTTCACAGCCAACACCCGAATCCTTTTCTTTACCAAAGCTAATTAGTCACAATTGTTATTTCATATCATCAGAAGAAGGAATGAGATGTCCGCTTCGCGGGCAGGTACTCTGCTACAATACATATCAAGTCAAGTGATTTAAAAAAAAAATAATTTCGATTCATGCTCGCAACTGGCTCACTTTTCAAATAGTTAGTGCAGACTACTTATAAAATACTGTGTGTAGACTTTCTGCTGTTGGAGGTAATTACTAAAGCGCCTTCCCTATTATAACCTGTTCAGAAGCACTCGAAGAAACAGTTCATAACAAAGAGGCGCTTCTAGACATGGGTTTTTATGCAGTTTTAATCCTGATGATGTGCCGTAACAGCACTAGACGTTTGTAGCATTATTTGCACTACCCCCTGTTATATATAACGTCTTAAAACTTGTACATTTCGACAAAAACAGACTAAATTGGAATTTTAAACAAATCTGTAGTTTGTAGAGGAAAACTGATTGCAGATTTGTAATTAGCGACGTCAAAATGTCCGTTAAAATTTTCATGCAGCAGTAAAAAAATGTTAGCCAGTATTATCTCTTAAGCTTTCAATTCTTAACTTTTCTATCATGAATAACTCAATTAATAGAAAACAGGTTTTATGACTAAACAAATGTACAAGCTTTACTTTTAAGTGGCTTACTTATGAGTTGTAATGGTCTATTTTCAAAAAGTCATAAACAGGTTCTAGCGTCATTTCAGGTGGACAATTTCTTAAATAATTAAGAAAATGCTACAGAAGAGCATAATAATCATATTTATTTTTTTAGACGTAATATATTTCTCAGCGTCTAATTATATTACCTGGTTAAACTTGTTAAACGTGTATACACGCATAGGACCAAATTTAATGTAGTACCAAAAATAAACTTTCATATGATTTTATTTTATTATTGGTTTAATATTACTTAGGATACGAAATCTATTTATTATATTGTCCGTTAATCATTTATTTCAATTTGAACTTTCTGGCCAAAGATTCCAACAATTACCTATAAAATTGCTATACTAAGCAGAGTCCTAGACTTTCTTGTATTGAATACAAGAATTTCTTGCATTCGATACAAAGACCGCCTCTTACTCGCTTTAGAAGCATCATAAGCAAAGCTAAAAGACAGAAAAAGACGAAAAACACGTTTTTGTAAGAAGTAAATTATATTTACTATATATTGGTTATGAAAACAGTCATATATCTACAAAGGTAGGTAGAATATATTTATTAAATATATTTATTAATATATATATTTAACACTTTCCTCTCCTTATTCATCTTAACAAATGCAAGGAACAATATTGTTTTTGAGAATTTAGGTTCCTTTTATGTTATCAAATATTTTTTTCTAGAGCTACTTTTTTGAGAAATACAAAATTAATTTCGTGATATTTATTTTCTTATAAAATAAGAACATAAACCCATTTACCATACCATGGAATTATTATTCTCCTTTTTGTATTCTACAAGAGCTTTTAAGAAGTATAATACAAGAATTTCTTGCGGTACATTCATGAAAGTTTTAAAATCATTGTGGTTAAATGTACTCCTTTAAACTCATGTAAATGTATTTTCGATAAAAATAACTCAAGGCACTAACTTAATACATAGTGGACATACACAGCGTACAAACACTATAAAATCGTTTCAAGAAACTCCAAATAAATTCAGACATCAGAAACGTTTAAGAAAAAAATACCCAACCCATTTGAATAAACAAAACTAAGTCAGTACAGAGATATATACTGAATCAGATCAATTGAAAGAAATATATTATTTATTATTTAACCTCACGATAGCCTTTATCTTTAGAAACGAAAGAAACCTACCTATTCAAGTAATGGATTCTCAAAATCCTTTCATACCGATTTAAAATACTCTAAGAATAAAAAGAAAAAGATAAACTGCTCCTCAGAAATTTCCCAACCTTGCAGTCTGATTTCTTTCCATACCGGTGTAATATCAAATGAGAGGTTTGCGTGTTCAACCGTTTTCTTGTTGTTTACATTTTTCAAAACTTCCAGAGAGGAAACAAAATTCTGCAATGCATTTTGCCCGTATATATGTATAAGTATATATTTTTTTACTTTCCTCGTATTTTTAGTTTATTCTAAAATAGCTCCAAAGAGAAAAGTAAATTTATCTGAAACTGCGTAGTTTTCCTGATGAGATACTCTGAACATTTTGGTAGAGCACTTGTGTTACTTTACACAAAGACAGTAAAAAAATGGAAGAACCCTGTAGAATCTGACGAGTGTGGAACGCCATAATCAATCAAAAGCTCTTTGAGAGCGTTTAAATGCCAGATCCCAACCATTTATCACCTATTTTTTTTAAAAAAAGCAGAGGAGTTTATACTGAGAAACGTATTATTTATACAATTAAAACATGCTTCTACAGTAAGCGGCTTGAGGTTACAAGCGATTTGTCTCATGTTGCTATTAATCAACGAGAAAATGGCTAATGAATATATTTTGCATACGTAAGGACTTGTAAACCTTCCATTTTAGATGTGCATTGTTGGTGAAAAAAACATTAAATAAATTTAATAGGCACCATAAATAACGTACAAACATTCTCGTGTGAGTTGAAACGGTGGAATGTGATACATGTTGATTAAATTAAATTGAGGAATAAAATGATTAACGAACTAAAATATTTATTTCTAGCAGATGAAAATTGGAAATAATTTTAAAATGAAATAATTATTTCTTTCTTCATACTATGTCAAATGTTACTTCAGTTCAGTTAGTTTATTTTCTTTAGTAAAAATTCCTTTGTTTCAGGTAATAAGGCAAGTTTCCTGTTACTGGAAATTTTTTTAACTTTCTTTTATATAATTTCTCTAAAAATTTTTATAATCATAAGCGTATTTTGTATACGGGAAAATTTGCTAACCTTCCATTTCAGATGTGCATTGTTGGTGAAAAAAACATTAAATACATTTAATAGGCACCATAAATAACGTACAAGCATTCTCGTGTGAGTTGAAACGATGGAATGTGATACATGTTGATTAAATTAAATAGAGGAATAAAATGATTAACGAACTAAAATATTATTTCTAGCAGATGAAAATTGGAAATAATTTTTAAAAGGAAATAATTATTTCTTATGTCTTTTACTTTTCTTTCTTTATACGAAGTCAAATGCTACTTCAGCTTAGTTAGTTTATTTCCGTTAGTAAAAATTCCTTTGTTTCAGGTAATAAAACAAGTTTCCTGTTTCTGAACTTTTTTTTATCCTGCTTTTATATAATTTCTTTAAAAAATTTTATAGTCATAAGCAGAGATGCCAACTTGCTCCGGACATCAATTATATATTTCAAAGTGGTAGTTTATAAATTGTGATTCTTGGTCTAATAAATTCAATTTAGTAGATTTTTATCCACCACTATTTCTAAATAATTAGCAGGCTTATATAATTCACCACTTTATAGAATTTATGTCATGCTATGTGTTTTAAAGAACAAACAAATATAGTCAGATATTTGCAAAATTTACTTTATAGTTATTTACCGTTATTTTAATTATTTTGGCGTGTCCGGAGCAGTTGGCATCTCTGGTCATAAGCATATTTCGCATACGGGAAGATTTTCAAACCTTCCATTTTAGATGGGCATTGTTGGTGAAAGAAAAACATCAAATAAATTTAACAGGCATAATAAATAACGTGCAAGCAATCTCGTGTGAGTTGAAACGTGGGAATGTGAATTAACGAAGTAAAATATTTATTTCTATAAGATGAGAATTGGAAATAATTTTAAATTGAAATAATTATTTCTTTCGTCCTTTATTTCTCTTTCTTTGTAAGATGCCAAATGCTACTTTAGCTCAGTTAGTTTACTTTCTTCAGTAAAATTACCTTCATTTCAAGCAATAAGACAATTTTCCTGTTATTGGGCTTTCTTGAACTAGCCTTTATATAATTTTCCTATAAAACTTTATGAACTACAGTATACTTTCATCATAAGCATACTTCGTCATAGATATTTCCATGTAGCAATTTTGGTAATTACTGGGAGTAAAGGAAAGTTTTCAGCGTTAAACTTAACTTAATGCAACATTTATTCAATTTAACTACTTTTTACGAATTTTATCATTTTTCAATCTAATGATCAGATTTTCCCAAACTTAGCGTCAATTTTAATGGTTAGGAAAGGTGACCGCAAATCTTCAGATTAATGAACACTAGCTACAAATTTAGCTACACAAGGAGACAGAGAAACTTACTTTCTTTCAACTAAAACACTTTTTTCTTCCAATGGAATTGGAAATTTTACCTTTAAAATATGGAATAGGGGTGACGTATTCTAATATCTATGATCGCAATGGTTTTGGTAAACGATGTCGAAAGTTTGAGCCCCTTAATGTTAATTTCTTTTTCTATCTCAAGAAGTTTTTAACCGAATAAAAAAATATATATAAATTATGCACAATTATAAATGTCATCCATTCAAGGATAATTCCCTTTAAATATATTTTTGACATATTTAATTTTTTTTTCATTATTTCTAAAGAGTTAAAAATTAATAAATTAAAATGCATAACAATTTATACACTTTTTAAAATTATGTGGTTTTAAATGGAACAGTTTCTGAGTTATGACATTTCACAATTGTTATATTTAGGCATTTTTCTTTTTTAAAAACTATCCATCCTATTTTGTTCGAATTTTGTACTACGTCGTTTAAAACGATGTAAAACATTCTGTAACCTTACAATCAAAATTTGTTTGACCCTTGTTAGATTAAAGAATGAAAACAAATATTTTTAAAAAATGCTCTGATCTTTGGATAGACTTGATTCATAAATGTGAGCATTTTTTTCTAATCACGTATAAGATATCTTAGAAATAGCGAAATACGATAAAAATAAGGATATTATCATTAACCCTTTCGCGCCGACTGTCACAAATACGTGCCAGCATAAACCGTATCAATCAGGATAAAAAGATGAAACTGGTAATCAAAGTATTTCTTTAGCAGTTTATTTGTGGGCGGAGTTATAATTGCTTGATTTATTTAATTCACCATTACTTTGTTCAAAATAAAACTATTTAGTTATACTTTGGATTAACATTGATTATATATATGATTAAACTAACAATAATTAAAGTAAAAGCAAAGTAAGTCTGTCAAATTAGCAACGACTGCATTTCAGGTACCGTTTTTTGTTTAATTACAACTTGATTCCGATTTTGTACGAATGCTTTTCTGAATCACCCTTCCCCATGGGGTTAAAGGACCCAAACTTACAACCGACTTCAGATTCAATTATAAATATTTGTTTCATTCACGTAAGTTAAGGAAAACATTTTAATATGTAATCAGCACGGGAATCAGTAGCAGGATGTTAAAAAATAAAAAGTGGTAGCTTATATTTGGCCGTAACAAATTTGACAGACTTATTTTTGTTTTCACGCTAAATCTAACACATCCAATCCATGTGTGGTAAAAGTGTAACCATACAACTTTTAATACGAACAAGATAGTGGTGAATTAAATAAAGAAAACTATCATTACCCCACCCACAAATAAACAGCTGTAAAAATATTTTGGCTACCAGTTACATCTTTTTTACCCTGATTATCACCACCCTGAGAATGCATATATGACTCCCCCGTCTCGAAAATGTTAATACATTGAAGCAACGAAAGCTTTTTTAAAAAATTTTATTTTTAAAAGGAAAATTACATTATTAAATCAATACTCTAAATTCATAATTAATAAATTAATACTCTATACTTAAAATCAATCTTTACGTGATCCAATCCGATACTTAAAAAAGAAGGGAACAAATGCTGTTTAATAAATTTAATCACTAAAACTGTGTGTTTATTTGGTCTTATTTTTATTAATGATATACGAGTATTAAATACAATATTCTATAAAATACGAGTATATATGATCAGATTAACGAACTATAGTTTGAAAAAGCTTATTGCTGCTTTCAAATCAATTACCCTGTTTTTTAAGTAGTTAATTTATGAACAAGAATTTAATAAAAAAATCAGTTATGGTAATGGTACGGCAAAAAGTCTACAAATTAAGTAAATCATTCATAATGCTCTAGGATAGCGGTTCCCAAGTGGTTTTGAACCCTAGAGTTCAGTGAAAGAGTTAAACGAGTTCCGAGAGGTAAGACTTTTTTAAAATTTTCTTTTTCAATTTTGGAAAGCTATTTTTAATATTTTATTGATGTTCCTTGTTTCTGCAAAACAAATCCTAGTAAAATAATAAACCACTTGCGCTAGCACATTTTTCTCTTTGGAAAAATTAACTGTACTTTTAAAAGTACGCTGACAAAAATGAGTTAATAAGATCAGATGAATGTTCAGTTGAAGTGGTTTTGAACTTAATAATGTGAACGGATGATCACTGTTCATATCGATGTATCTGTTACCAAACTGGAAAACAAGCTTTCAAGCACACATTTAGAAAAATCTTCTATTTAAAACGGAAAAGTAGACGGCATCTATATAATTCAACCTCAAAATATTATGAACATTAGACGTGGTAGTATATTAATAGCAAAAGAACAAGGAATACTGTTCTAAATGTGTTTGAATATTATATCACATGCAACTGATCAAATAATATTTCGACATCACGTTATCTAGAAATTAGTTAGAGTTTGTACACATTTTTTATTATGTTCGTCTTTACCATTCATTTGGTAACCGTTCAGAATATACCATAATTCAGACAGCTTAGAGTCACGTAAATATTTTCTTGACTTTTTTGTAAAAAATCAAACCAAATCAATCTTTTGAAATGTATGTCTTCAAAATTTGTTTTCTTGATATATTTTTATGTTGATAGAAATAACGAAAGGGAAAAAAAGAGCAAACTCAATTAGCGGTAGAAATTGAGCTCAGATTAGCTATGGACAATAGACCCAGCGTTTGGAAAAGGTAAATAGCATTCTAAACAAAATACTTCCAAAGCATATAAAGTTTTTACGAAAATCTCCTCATAAAATATACTTCCTCAAATCCCCAAGTTGTTAATATGCATTAAAATCTCTCAGTAATCGATAAAATGTCACTTTAAGAATGTAGACAAGAGGTCTTTTTTGTTAAAGATAGGAAACAAATATGGTTCCCTTTTACGTAACTGTGTCGATTTCAAGTCCCTGATTAAAACGTATCGAGGATAAACATCGCGTGTGTTAATTACTTGTCTCTATTAATGGACCATTTGCGACTGGAAGCCTAAAGTAAAATCAACGAAGAGCAAGTTATAATTTCTGTCTGTCATGAAATAACGAACCGCTTTATCTTTTCATTTTATTATTTGTTTGAAGTAGAGTTAATGGTCTAAAGAGAATATTCATATTTTGACGAAATTGAGTTTCTAATAAAGTAATAAAATATATAATTAGTTTTGAATCAGGGATATTTTTTACCAGGTTAAAATTTTACCTAACATCAATTACTTGATTAATTTAAAATTTATGTAAGTTGCATATGATTTTTCAGTGATGTGTTTTGAATACATATTGCGTTTCTTTTATCGTTTTAATTACAAATAAACTAGTTAGAAACAAACTGTAAATATAGCATATTTACGAAAAAATATATAAGTGCAGTATTTGATTAAAATATATTGCAAATAATCGAGCAATACCGTTTCATATAATTGAACTTTAAATGCAGGCAGGTAGGGAATATACAATAAAAAACAAAACCTCTTTAAAAACCTCAAAAATTTTTATAATGTTAGTAAATGTAGTTGTGATTTTAAATTGCTTTAAGTGATTATATAATTGCACTTCACATTTACCAATGCTGTAAAATGTTTAATCATTGTAACAGGAAATGCTTACTAACTAAATACTTTAAAACTTTTATTTTATATGACAAGAGTCTTTGAAGAGCTTAACCAGACGAATAAACAATTGCATTATTGGAATTTTAAGCAGTTAATTAATAACCTTTCAAAAAATAAGGTATTTTTGAGGCTGTTTTGAGGTTGACAGATGTTAAAAATATACACCAGAAGTTGAAAATGAGGTTATATTTTGCACCGAAAATAACCTCAATAATAAACCTCAATTCCAACCTCTTTTACACCTCACAGGATCAACCTCATATGTAACCCATGAATAATTTTTGTCAAGAACAGGTGAATTTATTCGCACCTTCAATATACGTATTTACTTGAAGTGAAAAATAATCCTTACACCTCAAAAACAGCCTCCCTGAGCTGGTTGCTCTAAAATAGATGTCTATCAACCTCAAACAACCTCAAGTGTGATTAAAACATTTTCATGCACCTTGATTATACACCTTGGGAGGTTGATCTTTTAAGGGTGCCTTTGAAATCAGCTTCGAATAAACTTCAAATGAACTTAAACACTCTCTAAACAACCTGAAATAAATCTCAAAAATACCTTAAATTTCGGCAAGGATAGCCAATCTTTTGAAATTGAGACTAAAAAAATGAAAGTATTAAAAAATAGTAGTATTTTTATTGCCTAGATTTTTTGTTTTAACCCATTCGAGCAGAGCGTAATTTTAAACGGACAGTTATGTTTTTCAAGAAAGAAAAAAAAATTTAACTCAATTGCTAGGATTTCTTTTGCAGAAGCAAAGAAATTATATATATATATNTATATATATATACTATAATATAATAATAACATAAATGGATTTGAAGTAAGTTAATTTTCATAAAGTTGTAAGTAACAGAAAGACATATTTACTTTTTGTAAACAAATATTTGCAACCATTTTTTTTCAGATAGTTGTAGTTTCTCATTATATGGACTTCATTTTTTACCTAGTTATGAATGAGTTAAAGCAGGGATGCTACAGGTAACTGTAAATATAAAAAGTGGTGGAAACTCAATTCCCTTTTATTTATTTATAATCTTTTTTGCTCATTCAATCGTATCTACTACTATGACTTACTTTCAAATTTTTGATATTTAAAAGGAAAACACTCTTTGCATTCACTTTCAATAAAAAACTGAAAAAAATTGCTTTAAACATTTGCTAATTTTAGTTTCCTTAAAAAAAAAAAGACGTTTCAATTTTATGAGTCAGGACATTTCGCATTCTAGGTTGTAAAGTTGTAAGTAACAGAGAGAAATATTTACTTTGAATAAACAATTATTTACTGAAGATTTTCATTTATGGACTGCATTTTGTGCCTGGTTATGAATGGGTTAAAGCAGATATGTAAAAGGTAAGGAAACTACAGATGTAAAAAAAGGTACGAACTCAACTCACTTTTATTTATTATCTTTTGATTTTTCAATCGTAACTACCGTTATGATTTACATTTCTAATTATTCATATTCCTTACATTCACTTTAATTAATAAGCTGGAAAAAAATATGTTTTAAAAAATCGCTAATTTTAGTATGCTTTAAAAAAAAAAGGAAGACTTGGCATTTTTTTGTGTCGGCAATTTTTGCATTTTCAGTCACCCGTGACAACCCTGGTTTTCTTGCAAAATGATACCCGTACAAGAAATAGATTCGAAAAACTAATTCGCTACATTTTAGGAAGAGTAAAGATCGTTTTTACAAAATTCATACTGTTCGAGTAAATGTGAAGTTCGGTTTCTTTACGGAAAGAATAAACATACGAATTTTTTTTTCTATTAGTCAGGATTGCCATCTTACCAGTAAATACGGAACAAAGGCAATAAAATAATTTTGTCCAAGCACGCTCTCGTAAGCAACAAATTACTGCGAGTACCAAGGCCAACAAACAGTTAACTTTCTTATCAGAAAACAGTATTGTATATGCATTACATACCTGCTAACTTCTACGCATTTGGCGTAAAATTTTATTTCTATGTTTAAAGTGGTAGTAAAATGTATACTTTCTGTATATTCCTTGCATTTATAAACTTAATTTATGAAATTTTTAATTCACCACCATTTTTAAAAAAATTAAGCATATACATTAATATGTAATACTGTTATAGTAATCAGCATAATCTTGTTCATAATACAGCAAATGTTTCTGCCTAAAATTGTAATTTACATTCCATTTTACTACCACTGGGGAATATCATCCTTGAAGGGATTAAAAGTTGGCAGGTATGGCATTATAGCTTTTAATATATCTTGGGAGCCATGGTTACTCATTTTTCCCCAAAACAAGCTAGATAAATAGCATACCTGCCAACTTTTAATCCCTTCCATTATCATTTTTCCCAGTGGTATTAAAATGGAATTAAAACTTCAATTTTAAGCAAACAAATACGATGCATATGAGCAAACTTAAGTTGACAACCATGATAGTAACACATATTAATATATGTGCTTAATTTTTGTAAGTATAGAGGAGATAAAATCATTTAAAAATTTAGTTTATAAAAGAAAAAATAGTATATATTTACTACCACTTTAAATATGGAAACAAAATCTTCCGGAAAAACCGGAAGAGTTGGCAGGTATGAAATAGGGTACCCGCAGTCCTTTTAGTAGTGGTAACAAATTAAGGTTAATTCTAAAAGATATTCTAATTTTAATCTACCACTTTGCAGCTAAGTGGTTCAGAAGATGGAATTTCCATGTCTATATACTTTTTTTGGAAAACAATTTTTAGTGGTGGTTGCGCAGAAATTAAATTATCGAAATATGTCTAATTTCTGCAACCACTTTTTAAAATTTATAAAACCAGCGGGAACCCTGGATATAAAATGGCTTCACAGGGTTCCCACGGTCTGAATTTTTTTTTAAGTGGTTGCAAAGGTGAGGTCTATCTAGATGTTTTAAGCAATTGATAAATATTTAATCTAAAGAAAATATGTATGGGTGCAAAAAATAACTCTATAATAATTTCGTTATCCACAAATAAAAGATAAATTCAAGCATTTTTCTATAGTCTTGAAAAAATTTAGCTTCCCCTTATTTTTTCCAGGTCGTGGGAACCTTGTTTTACTACCAGTTTTACACTTTGCTCTGGTACCCGAACAGACCCGTATTAGTGTATTACTAACTATTAAATTAATAATCCAAAGAAACTGAAAAGGTACGATATTACATGATTATAACCTTCATTCACTTCAAAAATATAGTCATTGGAAATAGCAGTTAACATGTTACAACTTCTCAAAATTAGGTGCTAATTTTCAAGAAACGCTAGGCTTGAATGAGAATTAACAAAAGCATTTTGAAATATAAGACGTATGATTGCCACTGAAAAATGGAAAAATAAAGATGCAAAACAAAACTCGAAAACTCAAGTAGCCGAGTGAGAAGAAAGATAAAAAACAGAACAAGAGAAACCACAGTGTCCAAGAGAAGCAAATCAAGGTAAAATGTATTTCCACTCGCTATGGAGAGGTGGTGAGGAGTTTCTCTTTCCGTCTCCATAGCGATCGGAAATACATTAGTTAATGCCCATAACAAGGAAATCAACATTCCTATGAGTAAAGCAAGATTCCAGGGCATTAAGATGAGCTGATGTGATTGGTATAATCTGTATATTAGGAGTGAAGGTAGTGAAGGAAGGAAGTTTAGTAGAGAAGGAAGTTTTTAATCAAATAATACTGTCATCTAGTTATAGATAAGAAGAGCTGCCAACTTACTCTGCCTTGAAGGTAATATTTTTCGAGTGGTAGATAAGTTTATTACTTTCTGTAAAATTTTGGGTTTAGAAACTTTAGCTTAACCCCTTGGGGACGGGTGATTCAGAAAAGCATTCGTACAAAATCAGAATCAAGTTGTAATTAAATAAAAAACGGTAACTTAAATGTAGTCGTTGCTAATTTGACAGACTTACTTTGCTTTTACTTTAATTATTGTTAGTTTAATCATATATATAATAAATGTTAATTCAAAGTATAACTAAATAGTTTTATTTTAAACAAAGTAATGGTGAGTTAAATAAATCAAACAATTATAACTCCGCCCACAAATAAGCTGCTAACGAATTACTTTGGTTACCAGTTTTATCTTTTTACCCTGGTTGATACGGTTTTATGCTGGCACGTATTTGCAACAGTCGGCGCGAAAGGGTTAAAGTGGTTTTGTCCATTAATACCTCATAATTATTCAAACGGCTATACATCATGAACTAAAACGAATATAAATAATATTTTCCAAGCAAATATATATCATATTTTTAAGTCCCGTTGGTATTTATTTTCTGATACCAACCATTGCAGCTTTGAAAGTGTTCTGTGTCCTGACTTCAGATCTAAGTCTTAGTATTTATATCATTATCATATCAAGGCAGACATAATCAGTTTCACGAAAAACCCTTTTTTTTATTAATATTAAAACTTGCTTTTAACATTTTGTTTTATTGATGCCAGTCATAAAATTTTGAGACCCAAGAAAAAAAAAGCGTAAAAGTTTAAAAAGCATAAAAAGCATTAAAGCATAAAAGTATAAAAAAATCGTTCTTAAAAATTTCAAAAGTTTATAGCTATGAATTTTCTTGCAAATTCACTATGAAGGATTCAAAATAGTCTGCTAAGTATTAACTGTTTGAACAATGATTTTGAAAAAAAAACATTTAATTTCTTTATTTCAGTTTCGAAAACGATTTGCAATTGTATACCATCCCCAGTCTACTAATTCACTTACTATTTACATTATTCTTATATTATACAACTAGGGCCCCTTAAATTTATAGTAATATATTTTTACAAACACATATGCAAATCTATTTACTTCCCTAGAATTTAAACTTCTGAATAAAATAAATCGTTTTACATTATATAAGAAATTTAACTATTTCAACAAATTAAATCAAATTTCATTGTTAAATCTACAAGAAATCTTTACTTTTCGCTACGTTATTTTATTAGATGAAGCAGCATTCTTGAAAATTTGAATTTGCATTTATTCAATTTATTGGATTTTTGGTACGTGTTTATTTCGAATATCCTCTCGAATCAAATAATTGAAATTACATTTTCGGTGGGTATTGGTTGAGAGTTGAGGAGTGGTCCACATTTTAGATATATACAACACCTTACCGATCCTTCTAAGAGAATTCGTAAGATTGAGAAATAGATTTATGAGTTTATACAGGATCAATATATCATATCTCCCGAGATAACTGATTGGAGATAAGGGCGAGATCGATAATATTTCCCAGTTTCTAAAAGGATAAATATTACTACTTTAAATTTAAGGAATGCAAATTTAAAATAAGGAATTCAGTTCGATTTTTCTTTGAAGAGTTGTTTAAATAATCATAAAAATTTAATGCAATATTTATTTTGAAAGGTCAGGCGCAAGAAAGCAAGAAATATTTCATAATTTAATAATCTTCTCCGTCTAAGTTTATTTTCGATTTTTGTTCATTCTTTATTGATTTCTTTTCTTCAAAATGCCGTTTTTCAGGTTTGGGTTATGTAAGATCAAAATATGACAAGACTGTTTCTTATGTGATGCAAAAATAAGTTAGTTAGTATTTTTATTATATTGTGCTTAATATATAATGTATTTTTAGAATTGAAAAAGGTTTAACTTAAATAAAGTAATCTATCAGTGAGTTTCTTAGATTTTAAATTGTATTTTTTTTATAAAGATTTAAAGAATATTAATTTATCCATCTTATTTTATTAAATTAAACACTGCAAGAGTTGTTTAAAATAAAATTTAGCCTGGTCAGATAAAACTTATTAAAAAGTTTAACTGCTGCAATAACTCATATAAATCTGTGTTGTCTGCATTCAAAATCTGAGTTGTGTGCCTGAATAAATAACCTTCTTTATTGCAAAAATAATAAAAGGTGTATAAATCTGGTAATTTTGCATAGGTAAAAATTCTTATGCACATGAAAAATCTCAGAACACATAATTTTTCATTTTTTTTGCCTGATTTCGTAACTTATGGTCTGAAACTAATTAGTTTGCATGCTTGAGGTCACCTCTTTGAGCCATTAAGATTGAGTCCTAGAACGTAAAGATCCGATCATTAGATCAAAAGGTATTAAGGATGGTCTGTTTTTTTGGTGCACTGTACATGCTCTTTTGTACCATATATGATGTGTCGCTTCAAGCTAGAAAATTACCATTGTCACTTTAAGCTGGAATATTACCAATTTCGTAGATCGATATTTTTGCTAGAAGAAAAACATTATTATTTAGATTATGTTGGTATTCTTTATACTTATTACCGCCTATTTTATAAACAAATCGTAATTCAATGATTAAGCCAACTTAGAAGATTTGTTTTGATAATATATCATGAAAGATTTTAATATTTTGATTAAGATAAAATTTAATTATAAAAAAATTTGGGTTACAGGTTTTATCTTTTGGAAAAAGAACTGTCCTTAAATTGATATTTTTTGTGTTCAGAAGGTGAGACAATTTGAAAGATTATAGCAAGGGTGCAAATTGTAGTTCATTGAAAAGAAAAAACATTTTATAAGATTCATGATATTTTAAAGGAAAATGTTAAGAAATTAGCATAATCAATCCAATAAATGAACTATTTTAAATAAAAAACATACAAAATACCATTCTTCTTCTATCTTTTTATTAACGAACTTAACCCTTTTGAAGGCCGTGGTAAGTATACTTACCACCACGTTTTACCACTTTTAATTTAGGTTTCCATTTTTCAACAACTTCAGCTTTCTTGAAGTGAGTTTGAATAGAATTGGTAACCATTTTCCACTTTTAAAAAACGTATAAAAGTTATAAAATACTTAATTCCTTTTTAAGTTTGTAGCATTTAAGAATTTATTTTACAAATAACGAAAAATAAAAGTCAGTAAGTTCCTAATAGGTCATGTTAAATATATTTACCACCAAATAAATGTCATTTTTATAAACTAAATGATTTTTTTTATATCAATTACTGTTCTTAAAACAATTTCAATTCCAAAAATACTTTAATTTACCTTTACTAGAAATAAAGGTCCCATTAAAGGGTTAATTCATTCCTGGATAAGAATTTATTACATTTGTGGATAAGAGCACTCATCAGAAATAGCGTATTATTGATTATATTACTATTACCACTTAGTTTCATTACTACTATAAACCACCATTGCGCAATTTTCACATCAAAATAAAAATATTTTTCAAGAGTTAATTAATTAGTATTAATTTATAACCCCTTAACTTGTGCGCTCGAGTTAATTTCTCGAGCGCGAAACAGGCCAAACTGTGCACACTCGAGATAATTCTAGCGGTGTTGTATTTTATGCTGCAATAATTTTTCACACTCGAATATAATCGAGAATTGAAAATAACAATGTGAAATCTAAGAAAAAAAAATCGTATTATTGATATTTATCATTTACATAGGATTGTAAGCTATAACACTTATTTATTCAAGAATAAAATATAATATAGCATTTTTCCATGGAGCAAAAGAGCAGTACATCAAAATTGTCCACCAAAGGGAAAGACAGTGCTCTAAAGTGTGTTTTTTTACCTTAAATAAAAATTCTTTTTTGGCCGGCTTATTTCAAAAAAATCTGTGCGTTAAGGAGATAAATTTCAGTGGGTATGAATGCCTTTTTAAATAAATGAATACAGTGAAGAAATCTACCATTGTTTTTATGTGCTGCAATAAAGTGGTCTAGTAAATGACATTAAATACGGATTTAACGACGAGTCGACATTACTACGAAAGTTTTAATCGAAAAGTAAAAGCATACTTGTGAATTTGTATCTTCGCTAAAGAAAACTTCTCTAAGATCGCAATACTCATTTTATATTTTTAAAGCAAAAAATTTATTTTTAAACTTAAAAAACTTTATCCTCCATGAAAAATGTATACTTCTGAAGTAGATCTATAAGGTATTTATTTCTTTAAATATAGAGTAAAAGCAAAGTGAATTTGATTAATTTTTAGAAAATTCCTTTTAGTTTAGTTAGTATTTTGCTATCAATTTTTAAAACCTTTCCCAGAAACCATACAATATAGAAGTTTTGTAAATAGTAACATTTTGTTATTGCTTTCAATTAACTGGTATTGCGTTACAAATGGAGTATGTTCAAAGACTTATGAAATCACGAAGATTTCGTTACTAGTATACTTGACCAACTGCGTACCTCTCGAAACGGAAACACTTTAAGTTCAATTTCTAAAAGATGCTGCAACAATGGATTGGTATTAAAAGTGAAAAATTATTACCAGACAATATGAAAGTTTACAGGCTTTATTATATGCGAAAATGTTCATGTTAAGGTTTTCATAATAAATAACCATAATTAATTACGTCACTGATGTGATATGGTTTAAACTGTGTAAGAAGAATGTTTTAAATGGTAAATACAGGGATGGCTTAAGCGACTAAGAATGTAAAAAGCATTATAAATTCAATTCATTGTTTTTAGCCCTTCATAACTACCACTATGTCTTACAATTCAAATTATTCTTATTTAAGACAAAAAAAATCTTTGAAGTTACTTCAATTAGCATACCTGCCAACATTCATTCTTTTCAAAAATGGATTTTCCAAGTGGTAGTAAAACAATTACCGGAAAACAGTTTTACTCAAAAAGATATTTATATTTTAACCAGGTTGAAATTCGCTATCGTGAGGAGTAATATGCTTTTTATATATTTGTTGTAATTATTTAGATGTAGTGGTGGTCAAACTCATTTATAATTCTTAATATAATTCATAAAGTTCAGTGAAATAATATTAATTTTGCTAGTACTTCAAATATGAAAAAAAAATCTTACGGGAAAATCGGAAGAGTTGGCAGGTATGAATTAGTGAACTGAAAAAAAAGTCCTAGAAGAAGTTGCTAATTTTATTATATTCCAATAAAATTTTAATTTTTATTAGTCACGTGCCTCCAATTTTTGCAGTTTTCGTCGATCGAGGCAACAAAGTAATGAAATAGTTTTTTTCTCCAATGCCCACGCGAGTGACACTCGTCATTCGGGTATTAGTATGGCGGGTTTGTCAACAATTCTTTCTCGGGCACCCTATTAGGTGGGTCAACCATGCTCACACAGTAAGGGCAGATAGTACTGATAATGACTAACCATCCATGTCTTTTCCGGGATTCAAATCCAGGATCTTTCTGATATATGGTCAGCTCCCTGACCACCACACAGTCCATTCGGCGGTAGCGAAATGATTAAATAACATTCTTGGGAATTGAATAACTCCTTTAGTATTTTCCTTTTACGACGCTTAGCGCAATGCTTTAAAGTTTTTTTAAATATATCTTTCTGAAAATAATGGTAGGAAATACTCACTTAAACTAAGTTTGTAGTTTCGTGCATTGGCTAGCACTTAAGTTTCCAAAAAAAATGGCAGTTGCATAATTTCAAATTAAATTATTAATATTTATGTAGATCATTTTTGCTATATTAATGTTAAAAGAATTTAAGAACATACTGTAAGTATCGGTATTTCAAAAGCCTTTAAATTAATAAAAATTAAATGAGGAATAATAGCTTCTTTAAATAATAAAATAAGGTAATTTACTTATAGAATAAATTTTTATCAGAATCACTGAAGAAGATTCAGACAAAAATAGATCCAAAAATGAAAATAAATATTAATTTTCATGACTTATGAATTAGCCTAAGAATATTCTTAATTTTGTGTTCCTTTTAAACATTGTAGATGAGAAGAACGCAACAAAATTAACAGTTGATATTGTTAAGTCTACAGTATGTTACACTTTACTTTTACTTCATGATTTTTTGCTTTTATTTTTAATGTTATTTTACTTATTTTGTATTTGACAAGGAAAAATTTCCTATTGACCTCTGTTTGTCAGATAAATTCTTTCAACATAAAGCTGGGGAACATAAAATACATAAATATTGGCATGAATATATTTTTCAAACAAATTAAGTTTACTTCTGTAAAACAAATGAATTAATTACTGACTAGTTTCATTTTTACTTGCTTTAAATACATTTCCAATTTTGAAATATTTTTAAAAAGAATTTATTAATGTTCCTCTTATCCGTCTGCCATCCTAAAAAGACTCATTTTATCGAAAAACAGCGACTAAATGTTTATATATATATATATATACATATATATGACTATATTAATAAATATAATAGTAAATCAAATAACAGAAGAGGTATAGTAGTGAGGATTATTTAAAATATCCTGAATTTAATCTGTTTCAGACGTAAACTTTTAAATAATTAATCTAAAAATTTACTGTATTTTCCCTGAATACGAAGATTTTTGAGCTATGAAAAATATTCATTCTTATTTTATTCAATACGAGGGTTATGACTAAATTTCATTCATTTTGAGTGTATTAGTGTTATATAAAATAAGATACGTAATTTTTTTGAGGAGTATAGTGTAAATAAAAAAATAAAAATAAATCTGAATGAAGAGGCGATGCAAATTTTTAGGAACTGTAACACTGGACATCTCAACTATGCACAGTCAATATTCAATTGACGAAATCAGTCAAATTACGCCGATGATGTTCATGAACTTATATAAAATAAATTTGACACTTTAAAAATGTTTAATTTGGCGATAATCATTTTTTAAAGGAAAAATATAAATAAAGGCAAGCGACACGTGCTTTACATTTTCCGGAAAATTGTCTGAACTAATTTTAATTTATAATTTCATTTAACTAATTTTCTGTGCGTAGCAGCATCACTAAATGAAATCTGTTTTAATACAATACCTACTTTATCACCGTCAGGCATCAACAAATTGTTTACTTTCTATGATTAAACGCTCTTTTAAACATTAAAAATAAACAGTTTTGTAATAGAAAACGCTAACGGCGATAGTGAGAATTAGCCGTGAGCATTTAAGCAGTATGTTGGCCGATCATTATTTCCCCAGGTTTGTGAAATGTATGGAAGGCCAACACATCCTATCTAAAGACGAGAATTTATCGCTTACGTCAATGTCTATATTCATTAGACCTAGTATTGATTGTGCTCCACCTCTGCCTCCAGAGTTATTTCTCTTCTGTAGGAGGTAACAGCCATCGGATACGATTAATAAAGTTGCTTTCTTCTTTATTTTTCCAGTACTGGCATCCTTTAAATATTTACTTGGTAAGTACTTAATTGATTTTGAAACCTTGCATATTGACGGAGAAATGTCAGGTAAGCTGCAAAGTTCAGAGGATTAATGTTTTGTGTCTGTAGATTCGGCAACTCTCTCTCGTTCAAATATCTGTTTTGTAAAATACAATTTATTATAGCACATTGGTTAATATCTCCAAACCAGAATTATCTATCTTCTAAAAAGTTACTTTATAATATTTTGCAGAGAAGCGATTATTTATAATCAATTAAGATAACTGATTATTTATAATCTAGTTACTTGTAAATAATTTGCTAAGATCCATTTGCAATATAGTCCATGGATTGATTCAGCAAGTCTAGTTTAATTGTCTGTCTGGGAAAAGACAATAAATTTACATTGGTTGATTTCTGCGAGAAGGAATTATTCATCTTCTAAAATTATACGTTATAATAATTTGTAGAGATATGATCATCAATCTTGATTACTCATTTTTCAGAATCAAGTTACATGAAAATAGTTTGCTGAGATCTTTTTTTGCAGTATTAGTACTTTACTAAATTTAAAAGAAGTGGCATATTTATTGTAATAATTAATGGGTGGTTAAGTTATCTCTCGCCATGCATTGTTTTATAAATGTTTTGAGAAGATCGTAAATTTGTGAAAAAATTTATATAAATATTTAAATTTTGATTCTTAAATTATAAGTACTTTCCGTTCACTCGTAATTGTTTCTTAAATGTCCCTATATTTTTTCAGTGCGTATATATANTCGTGAAAACATTTAAGTAAATGAACAAACAGACAATATATAAAATATTCCAATTTAGATAGACTGCTTTATTATGGATGCCACTATTTTGCAGATTTGCTTTGTTTATTTACTGCGTTTTTAGTATAATTTTCCATCAATATGGAAAAAAAACTTTTTTTACACTTGGATTTTCGAATAACTGAAGTACTGCAGAAAGTGTTTACTTTGTCTCAGAAAATTTAAAATATTTTCTCCGGTTATATATATATATATATATATATATATATATATAGAGAGAGAGAGAGAGAGAGAGAGATAAAAGTCTGAATGAGCATTGAAAATTACATATTTCATCATGGTACGGAGAATAAACTGATAATTTTTGCAAAAATATGCATAGTTAGATCAACCACTTTAGGAAGTAAAATACTGCGTATGTTTATTGCAAAGAACACATAATAAAATCTCAAATAGTTAAAAAAAATATATTCCCCCCATTTGCTTAAAAACTAAGTACGTGTTTCACATTAGGCGTTTAAAGCTGATCGTCCCACAAACGATTAACTAATTTTTTTTTACGTCTTTAACCCATTAAGTGGACAAGATCTGTGTTTTTTCCTTCCTTAGATAATGGAAGTGTGTACCGAGGAAAATTGGCTTTTCTTTCACTAAATGAATATCTTTAGTATAGTTATCTTCGTTGTCGTTCTTTTACTTTTTCGACACTCCTTTCTCGTCTCTCCTTTGTCTCAAATCCTTAAATGTTTAACTCGACTGAAATAGAGAGACGCAGAAAGCTTCTTTAATATTACTGAATACTTCTTTTCCAAGGAATAATTAAAGCGGACATTTGCCGCGACATTTTATCTTAAGCTTTGTCTCATTAAAGAACTGATTAGAAAAATAATTATAAGTGAAGGAATAAAGATTTCTGGAGAAAACACTAATTAAACGATAGGATTAAACCTTTACGAACTTAAATATAACATATCTGTACTTTTATCTGAAAGTATAACAATAAAACTTAACATTTTAAACTTTAAAGTTGTTGTTTAAAGTAAAGCATTTCAATATACAAAATTAATTAGGCAAGTTAAATATTAATTTAATTTTAATGTAGCTTAGTTTATTTTGTAGAATTTTTGAGTGGTTTTGATAAAATTTCATAGTAAAGAATACAAAATTTTCAACATTCAGCATGCCATGGAATTTGGTATAGTATTTAAACCTAGCATTTTAACATTTGATACTGTTGTTTTGAAATGCAATATTTTTAAATATCAAATGGTTTCCTTAATTTTGATTTGAATAAAAGTTAATAGAACTTCATATACTTTATTCAATTCAATTATTTACTTTATTCCCATTATTTACTTCATTCCATTTATTTAATTTATTGTTTTCATTCAATTATTTACTTCATTTCCTATTTAATTTGTTTTTCTTATTTAAGAGATATAAAAGTTCAAAATACAGTACTCTTTAAAATTTGTGTTCTTTAAAAACATAACACTTTTACATTTTATACTGCTATTTTTAAATGTAATATTTAAATATATATAAAATTGCTTTCCTAGTTTCTTTATGACGATAGTTATAATATAACTTGGAATATTTTATCCAACTTTTAATCTATGTTTTTATTCATTTATTAGATTTAAAACGATCGAATTGTAGTACTTGCAAAATTTGAATTATTTTCCTATTTCATTATATTGTGATTTTGCTCAAAAATGCTTTTTATTTATTTCTGTAATAATATAACTTGGCGAAATGAACCATTTGGTTTTCATGAAAATAATTTTTAATAATGATTCAATTTTCAATTATGCAGCAGAATTGACGCATATATATA
>NC_092215.1:36690868-36693242 GCF_043381705.1 Parasteatoda tepidariorum
ATATATATAGAGAGAGAGAGAGAGAGAGAGAGAGAGAGAGAAACAAGCATGCACGCAAACATCATAACAATATCAACAAAAGAGTGCTTAAGCTTTTTGATAGTGAAAGGAAGCGCGTAGCTAAATCCATGAGTGTACACTGTAAAAAACAACGGTATAATCTTCCGGCATTTTAAAGTAAAATTTATTTTTTGTGTAAAATATTAAACCTTAATTTTTACATTAATATTTATTTAATTAGAGAAATTCAATTATTTTGCGGTAATAATTACTGCAGAATTTAAAATACATCTGATTTTTTTCTCTGGCATGTTCTGGTAAAATTGGATTTTATTATAAAAAGTACCGGTGTCTTGTGCGCCGATACTTTTTAACGTAATTAGATTGGAGCTTTTTTCAATGCGTAAGTTTTGTTTTTGCAACTTCGCAAAAAGTAAAGTCTTTTCAGCCTGATGCATTTATCTGTATCTTACTGTTTTGACTGAAAAAAAATACAGACGTACTAAATTTTTTACTTTCCTGGTTTAAGTTCGAACATTTTCTGACAGATGGTGCCACAATTCTATCATGAGGTTTTAGCAGATTCACTTCTATGTATGCACATATTCCCCCCTATTACAAATAGTCTTTGTGGTTAATGGTGACTATTTTGAACACATAGCACATATAACACTTTTTTAAGTTGAGTGCCAACGATAGATATTTAATAATTCCAAACTTTAATATTACCTTTATTCAAAGCTTATTAGGTTTCAATTTTATATTTTCGAAACATTTGATTTGCTGCACTTAAGCAATGAAGGTTTTCCCAAGTTCCTGCTCTGTATTTCAGTTGCCAGTTAGAAACCATGAAAAATATGTCAAGTAAAAAAATCACGCTAAATAATTTATTCTAAAAAAGCTTAAAATGCCCAGCGTTTAAATAAATAAAAGTTCTGAACAAGAGATTTATTTTCTTGATATTAATCTCCGTATTTGCTAACTGATCAGCTTGTTAACTATTGAACAAGCTGCTTGTCTATGACAAAATATTTTACTAATATGACTGAAAGACTAGTTGCTAAATTAAACAAAAAGTAGCTATATAAATCCATGTTTTAAATTTCGTCCACACTTTCCTATTAGAAACAGAAATTCATATTAGTCAAGATTATTTAAAATGATATTTATATGTTTAGTATTCTTGGACTGATATTAATAATTTAAGCACTTTAAATTCATGTATTGTTTGTGAAAATCTTAAGCGTTGCAGTAATTATCTTTCGAATATAAAGAAAACTCAATAATGGGTTTCAATTTAAAACTTATTTTGTCTACAACTACTTGATATTTTCGGATAGAAAAGAGAGCGCTGAAGATGATGGATGACCGGGTTGTCCAGTATTCTGATAAGAGGGAGTTGTCGGTTGAGCAAAATGTCAGAAGAATTGATTGTGGACAAGAATTCAGGAACGGAATTGTTGAAGAAAATTTCAAACACAGGAAAATATCAGTCACGATATTTTTTTTTCTTTAAAAAGAACTAAAATAAAAATCATGAAAGGTGGAGAAAAAAAATCAGAAATATTTTTATATAAAATTTCAATGAAAAATTTAAAAACTAAGTGGATTATTGATTTGTTTCTGGTTGAAGCTTAAAAATGTCCCTGTCAAAGTATCCATAGTAGTTTTACTTTAGGCTATATTTACCAGCATCCTCGGAAAACTAGAAAAAAAATTTACTTCTGCTTAAAAACAATTTTTCTTTAATAGAGATTTCTAAGAGGGGAATTTTATTGGAAAGGCAAAGCAATGTATTTTCAATTTGACCTTTCTGCAACTTTACCGGTTTCTATTTTCCTAGAATACTTGTAGGCGAAATTGAGGCAAGTGTGTTGAAAATTTCCAGCTATTTTAACAGTTTTTATATTGGATTCCATTTGTTTATAACTTACGCTCTAAACAATATGTTTGAAAAAAATTGGTGTCCATATGCTAGGTTCAGAAATATATGACATTTAACTCCTGAAGCAGTTTGAAGTAAAAAGAAATTAAGCAGTCTAATTCTTAAATAACTTAATGGGTGGTGTAATTATCTTCAAAAACATGGCAATAAAATTTAAATTAATTTCATAAAACAAGTTAAATGAATTTTCTTATATATCAATTTCAAATAAATTACAATTTTAAGTTTACTAGTCTCAAAAAAACAAGATGATATCTAAAAGATTGTATTACAATTTAATTTCATGGTTTTATCCGATTCTTCTTGATTGATGCAAATGTTACAATGTGCCATGGTGGCTTGCAGTGAATATTTTGAACATACTGCATTTATATTTTCATTCTTTGAAATCTTCAGAAAACCTGTGACTCTTCAACTCTTTTACATTAG
>NC_092215.1:36693274-36696641 GCF_043381705.1 Parasteatoda tepidariorum
TATATATATATATATCCTGTTTCTGCAAGAGGTAAAAATTACGTTCAAGAGGGTACTCTGTGACATGTATATAAAATTTATACATCTATGTAAAATACTGACATCTATATAAAATAATTATGACACTAAATGTTAAAATTAATGTTAAGCAACCACTATACTTAGTGACATCCAGATATTTTATGGTAAGAGTACGTAAAAATTAAATTATTATATAATGTTAAATTATTTTAACTAATCTAAAAACGAAATGAGAGATTTTATTTAATAACACTTAAATTAAAATGTTTAAAGAATGTTCAAGTGATAAATAATTTGGTGACTTAACAATCAAGGGTGCTTTTTCCATTACCATGTACTTAAGACCTCCACATATTTTATGTAATGTGTTTGTAAACATTCATTTATGACTTCGACTGAGCGCAAAAAAATAAACGGACTTCCCTGAATAACTTTTGATCTAACTATCGGATCTTCACGTTTTAGGACTCAATCTTGATAACTTGAAGGAGGTGATTTCAAATAAGCTAAGTAATTATTGCAGACGAAACTTTCAATTACAAAATCAGACACAAAAACGTACTTTCTCTGAATATACTATTGTCGCTATAATTCGATCCGGAGAGAGGCCATATATCAAGGAATTTTTAAGTGGATTAAAAATAATTTTAACACACCATTATAAAACTCTTTTAGCCACTCATAATTCCATGCAAAAATAAATTTAAATGAGTATTTATTTTTTGATATTTTACTTAGTAATAGTGGAAAAACTTTTAAACTGCAAGGTATGCAGTTTTTACATCATTTAAATACTTTAATTTCAAATGACAAAATATAAAATGTGAGCAAAAGCGATCGAATATTTTCTGAGAAAACCTGTTTTGAAAAAAATCGTATTTTTAAAATTTGATTTCTCAAGAACTATTCGACCAATTTTGCTCAATCTTTGTATTTTGCCATGTAAAAATACATTCTTTAAAATTATGTGAAAAATTTTGATTCAAAATTTTCTACTATTATTGATTAAAATAACAGAAAATAATAAATACTTACTAAAATGTATTCTTTTCTATGGAACTCAGTGGCTAAATAAAATGTACAATTGTAAGTAAAAAATTTTATGTACACTTTTTGGAAAATTAGGTCAAATAAGCAAAACGTTAAATTAACATTAAGGGGTCCAAATTTTGGGCCGCTGTCTTGACCAAACTATTGGCATCATATATCCCAAATTCTCTATATTTTGGGGATCAGAAATTGGACTCCGTCAAAAATGTGATAGGGTAAACTAACCAGTGAAGGAACACTTATGCTTCGCTTGCCTTTAAAAAAATCATATTAATTTCAAAATTCGTAATTTTAGTTAAATGACACAGTCAACATATTTGTTAGTAATTGCAAATTATGTAAAAAAAATTGTAGAGAACTTTCATAATATTGTTTTAAAGTTTTGGAGGTGCAAATAACAAGTAGTAAGAAGACCAAGTGAAGGAACAGCTCTTACCAGTGAATGAACACCCAGTAAAGGAACACATAATTTTGGTTATTTTTTAATGCTCTTTATGAATTTATAAGCCATACAAATATTTAAAAACAAGCCTATTCTTGAAATTAAAACATATAAATACTTGGAAAATGTTAACTTTTTTTTGTAATCATGAATTGAAAATTAAAGTGTCAACATATTAACACATAGTGTTCATTCACTGGGAAATCTATGCCAAGTAAAGGAACGTGCCTGTTCCCTCACTGGTTAGAAGTTGTTTTTAGTATTTTTAACATACTTTTGATGCGGAACATCACTATAGGTACAAGAATATTAAAGTTTATCTTTTATTTTCATTAACTTAGAAGAAAAAAAACCAGTAAAGGAACGCCTGTTCCTTCACTGGTTTTTCATTATTTAATGATCCAGTGAATAAACACCCCCTTATCTCAGTATTTTACTATGATATGATGCTTAAAAAAATGAAACTTAACTTCAATAACTATATTTTGAATTCTCTTTTTCACAGTGAGAAAAATTAAGTTATTGCATGCAATTAATTTCACTTCAAGCATATAAATACAAAGACTCACCTTATAATTTTTTCAAAGAAACAAGGTGCTGCAGAGATAATAAGAAATTCAAAAATTTTTCCAGAGAAGTCTATTTGACCAGGTAATCCAAAACATAGCTAGATGACTACCTATTGTTTGGCAGTAAGCTATTGTTGCCAATCAATTTAAAGAAAAACTTTCAAATTCTTATATATGAAATGTTCCTTCACTGAGTAGTGTTCATTCACTGGTTGGTTTACCCTATGTTGATTTAGAGAAAGTGCGTTTTTTGTGAATGATTTTGCAACTTAAAATATTGTCAACAGAAATCAATTAGCATATTTGAGGTCACCTGCTCGAACCATTTATATTGAATCCCAGTTGACCCATTGATCCTTGAGTCGATCATTAGATCAAAAATTATTCAAGGCGGTCCTTTTTTTCTAAAAAAAATATTTTACATGCCTTACATTTGCGTTGGTTACATATCTTTTCTTAACCATTGGAAAACCTTGAGTGGAAAGGCTGGATATTTAATAATTTCCAAATTTTATTCTATATTCAAACTAGCTTAGTTTCAAAGCTGAGCTCTTAATTTGAATTTTTAAAACATTTACTGGGTAGCTAAGATTCGAAAGCCTGTTGCAGTTAAACTCTTCGACCTATAACTGTTATTTAATAATTGTCAGATTAAATCAAGGTATCCATTTCTTGAATGTGTATCATATATTTATGTAGGAGAGAGTGGGGTCAATTGTAACAGGGTACGATTGCAACAGAGCAGAAATTTCGAGTGTTGGGATCGAGATTTGGTTCCTAGGTGGCACACAAGGTGTATTTAATAAATCTACATGTACACCCCTGATAGCAACCATTTTTATGTACTTTTGAAAGAGTTACATCACAAAATATATTTTCACGCTACGTAAGTACTTTTTTAGTATTAGAATATTATATTGTAACAAAGTAATTTTGTTTAAAGAGACAAAAATTATTAACTGAATGTGTAAATGGACACCTTAATTAACATTTCAAAAAGAAAAGATTAGTTTTGTTAATTAACTAGCATTGCTTTTAACAAAGGAAGCTGAAATGGCGTCTTGGGGACGATTGTAACAACAAGTAATGACTTGATTGCAACAGCTGAAAATAAAATTCATATATTCAATTGCAATTGTTAACCTCTTAGGTCCCATTTCTTATGTTTACGAACCATTACTTAACTCTTTAAGAACCACCAATAGTTTCCTATATCATTTATATTATGTTGCATGTGCATTATTTTATTTGTCACCTTTCACAGCATAAATTAAAATTTTTAACC
>NC_092215.1:36698056-36700339 GCF_043381705.1 Parasteatoda tepidariorum
TACATATTTTCATGCATTTTTTATGCATTTATAATCAAAGAATATTAGGCCGAGATAGCCTGATCGGTAGGGTGGTGGGCCCATGTACGAGTTCGTGGGTTCGAAACCCGCTGGCCGAAGCCTCCCCGTGTAGTAAAGTGACTGATGCACGTTAAATCTGTGGAGTCGCGAAAGTCCTCCATGTTCCCTTTACAAATCAAAACCTCTGGGGGTACTGGATTTGAGATCGATCGTTCTCTGATTCAGTTAAAAATTACGATCTGTAGAGGAATGAATGGATCCGCCCCATAACCGGGTGCGACGTATGGTGTGGCAGAATTCGAATTCTTGGCCATAAATGGTGCCACTGGAAAACAAGAACAATCGCACCCCATCTGCCTAAACAGGCATAAGTCAATAACAACATCAAGGAATATTAAAAAAATTAATTATTGTTTTGATAAACCATTTTTTAATCAATTGGAATATAAAATTTTCATATAAAAGAACAGTATTTTGCATATTTTCTAGATCGATATTCGAATATGCTGTTTTAAGGACTTCTCTCGGTTGCAGTACTGATAAATACTGTTTTCCATTCTCATATACGCCACATAATACTGTACCCTGATCGATAACAAAAATGACACGCGTTTAAATCAAGACTGAACAGGGTTTAGATCACTACTAAGTGAAGAGAAGTTCAAATTTTCCCAATTTGGCCTACCAAATATATTTCCGAAATTTTTTTTCAAAAAAATGGCTACTTAGGTAATTTTGATAGTCAATGGACTGTCAAGAAAATAATTTCATTCCCACTCAAAAATGCTGAACTCGTACGGTTTTTGAATACAAAATATACAATAACCATACCTTAAGTTCCATTATATTGCCTGGAAAATATAATGCTTTAGTTTAGGTTAAATCTGACTACTTCGGCCTACTTACTATACCTCTGGAAGGTAAGAAAAAATGTCTACTTATTTTGTTTTGATAATCAATTGAATATCAGAACAAACAATTTCCCTTCGACTCAAAAATCTTTATCTCGATTGGCTTTTGAATACAAAGGAACCTCCATACTAACCAAAGTTCCAAAATGTTGCCTGCGATATATATCGCTTTGGAGAAATTTATTTCTGGCCTGTATATCTTTGAAAGGTAAAGCAAAACTGACTATAGTGCGGCTTTGAGGAGAACTCAAGCATTATCATTGAATATGTGGCCGGGATAATCTGGTAGTTAGGGCGTTGGGCCCGTGTTCAAGAGGTTGTGAGAACAAACCCCACATGCCAAAGACTCCCCGTGTAGTAAATGATGGTTGGTGTACGTTAAATCTGCGGGACACAAAGTCCTCCACGTTCCCAAATTCCATAACAAGTCATACCACTCGGGGTACTGAATTAGAGATTGATCGTTCTCTGGTACATGCCAAAATAGCGACCTGGGTATGAATGAATGGTTACATGAATGATTCACCCTATAAACGGGTTGTGACGTGTGTGTGACATAAGATGCATTCGTGGCCGCAGATAGCAGAACTGAAGAATAAGAAATGCACCCTCTGCCATAAATTCACTTGGTTTCACCAATCAGGCTTGCTGGTAAGGAGGCTTTAAAAACAACAACAACATTATTGAATATATTTGCAAAATATAATATTTTTCAGCTCAGCTCTTTTATGTGCTTTAATTTCATTAACAGTATTATTTCTGATATATATATGTAGATATATATCTTTAGATAAACAGAGGTAGAGAAGAGAAGAGAGTTTCTTATTGTAGCATTGATGGACATTATTGTAGCATTGATGGATGGATTGCTAGAGTTAATTTATTTAAGACGGAATTCATGATACCCATGCAGTTTTTCTTGTTTGTGCTGTTGTATATTAGGAACATTCAACGGTAAGAATTATTTTAATATTTTTGTTTTTAAATTAGTAATTGTACGCAATCAAAAGAGAAAATTTAAATATTTTAATTAATCCGCTACTGGGCTATAGTTCCTAAAGCGAAATTTCTTATTGATTCCCTAACCCTGAAGTAAAAATAGCTCTTAAAATCTATTAAATCAAAAATGAACATTAACTCAAAAAATAGTATCTTAATTGGAAATTGAATATCTATGAAAGTTAAAGAAAATAAAAGAACACGAACATATACGATTTCGATTTAGAAAAAATAAGAGACTCAGCTATTTCAAAAATAAATATATATAATTGAATATATATATATATATTATATAAAACGCTAATACGTACGTATGTATGTATCAATAAAACCGATGATATTTACATACGTA
>NC_092215.1:36700462-36702342 GCF_043381705.1 Parasteatoda tepidariorum
ATTTTTAATTGATTGGATTCGGCGCGCAAGAGCACGTAGTGAGCAACCAGATAACAATAACCAGAGTGAGCATTATCAGGTTGTTCAATTCAGATTCATGCACTAAAAACATGACAATATTTAATTTAAACTCAATTAGGAATTAATTAATTAATTGGAATGAGAATGCTTTAAAAGGCCGCTGTTGAATTGATTTTTTTTGTACTGGGAGCTACCTAAACGTCCAAAAAACGTTTAAGTGTTTGTATTGAGTGCATTGAATTTTTTATATTTCGCGTTTATTTATGCATTGAATTTTCACGCTTTAAAATGCTAAATATTAGTGAAGCAATATTTGATAATTTATTTTGCTAATACGTTTCCTATTTAGCTAATGTTTTGATTTTTTCACCATGTACAATCTCAATAGCTAATATACTTTTTTAAAAGCCAATAAGAACATTGGTTGAATTCTTCTACATAAGTACAATACTATGTCTTTGATGATAAAATACTATGTCTTTGATGATAATATATTATGTCTTTGTGCTAGAACATTGTGTTCATTGGCGNCATTGGATTGCGAAGCAATCCGAAATGAACTGTGAAAGCAGTTCCGGGGGTTGGTGAGTGCCAGCGAGCAGGGGGCGGAGCCTCCTAGTATATATATATTTGTGTTTCTGTGACTTTCTCAAGAATCTTCCGCATATTTATATTATTGGCTCTTTTCATCTTGCAATCCTACATAATACATTATCGTGTCAGCCCCTTTAAATATATTAAGGTAGAGGACGGATTATGACAGCCAATGACATCAGGTCATAACAATATCCAATTATTTAATTAATTCCTATTAGCACTTTGCTTAAAAAGAGCAAATATTTTTCGGTAGTTCTATGCTAACTTCCAAACAAAAATATTCCCTTGTCTTCAATAGAGAAAAACTATCATGTTTGCAATATTTCAGTTTTATGTTATATAACATTTTATTCATGAAATACTTAATATCTAGCAATATTTTCCTTTCCTTTTCTTTTAAATTTTGAAAACAAAACATTTACCACGCCATATAATAAAAAAATAGAATATTTCCTTTGCTTTCATTTTCAGATTCATTTGGATGGTCTTTTCGACTTACTCTTGATTTCTTTTATTCTCTACAAAACCATAGATGTATTTTTTCATTTCATCCTACTTTATTTCATCTCAAAACGCAGATATTTGCAGTTACTATGGTAACAGGTCATTCAAATGAATATATCTAGGTCAGTCTTTTTGAGGTCATTGTGGTTTTTTAGTTATGAAAAATATTTTATTTTTCCTACGAGTTTCAGTAAATAAAAACCTTGTTTGTAATATTTCTTATTTTACTACTTGTTTCTCAATTCCTTTACATTGCAGAAAATAAAGAAATTGTTTGTTTGAAAGTCCTTTATGTACCTAAAGTTCTTTTGCCCATAAAACTTTTACTATGAAATACATGTTTAAAATAAAAATGCAAGTATGCTTGATAAATTTAAGATAAAACGAAAATGTTTTTTAAAAAAATACTTTTTAAAAGGGAGACAGGAAGTATAACATGTATCGTATGTTATATCCATTAAACGCAATTAAATTTTACAGCTATATTTTTCAATCATTCTCATCATCATCAGAAAAATATAGGGTAGCATTGTCTGACAATTATTCCTCAATGCATAAATACATAACTTTTTCAAAACTCAGTTTTCAAAATTTTTTATTAAAAATAATTTTTTGACAAAATTAATTAAATGATCACATTATCATCATTATCACAAACGACGTCTTCAGAAAAGCATGGAGTGTCATTGTTGAAATATATATATATATATATATATATATATAGAAGAGAGAGAGAGAGAGAGAGAGAGAGAGAGAGA
>NC_092215.1:36702392-36732289 GCF_043381705.1 Parasteatoda tepidariorum
TCCGATATATTAGATTAATTATATATATATAATCAAACATAATTTCAAGATCTGAATTTCAAACTTGATTTCAAGATTTGAGCTTCAAGATCTTGACAATCAATATCAAGATCAGAAAGGATTCCATAAATGAGAAATATCTCAGTAAAACAGTAACAAAATGATCATGAATGCATATTTAATTACTTATGTTCGAAGCTTTTCTATTTTGTGACTGATTTTATTTTGTTCTACAATGTGATATACATATGACTGACTATACTGTAATAAATGCTGACTATAATAAATTTACTTTTTGAAATTTTTATTCCATCAATATTTATTTACTTTATTGCAATGTTAAATGCAATTATTGAGTCGCGCTTATTTTTACTTTGTATAAGAGATGTATATTTTTTGGCTAGTCATTCAAATCATAATTTAGACATGGGAAAAAGCTCATGTTTCGTCATTAAGTCAACTAACGGTATGTTGATTTACCATAAGTCTTGAAAAAAAATTGTAATACTCTCATGTTTTGTGTAATATGGTTACATTTTCTGGCAACTAACTAAACTAATTATGGATAAGTAGCTAAAAATTCAAGCAATGAAAAATAATAGCGATTTGTTTTTCCTTTTTTTTTCGAAAAAGTAATAATAATTATAAATCTAGATTCTTAAGTTATAATTTCTATGTAAAATATATTTAAGCAAACTTTTTAACTGGAGAAATATGATAATATCTATTTATTAAATCAATATTTTATGCCTTAACGACCATAAATGTCGTGACAAATGAGTAATTGCTCACAATTTTGATAAAATGTACATTTTTGGACAAGAATCACTTAACTAATCACGAGTATTTAGCTAAAAGCCAAATAAAAAAGAAGAAAAAATAATCTCCCATACATGATTATGGAAATTCACCTCAAAATTCAAGCCCATGGGGTGCCTTGCTAAAATATTCCTCACTTAAGATTTTCTTGAAACTCATTATTAAGCGAGATAAGTCCAAAACTCAAACGTGCCTTGGCGACTTTTCCTCGCAACTTATTCTTTAGAGAGCTCTTCACGATGCAAATGGCTTCGGTAGTATTTTCAGGTCTGAGAACTGAAGTTGACGCCTTTGGAAATTTCGCATCAACTCTACTTTCATAGCTGAGAGAAGAGACTGATAAGCACCCTTTTTTTCATCCTCTTCCCGTTCTTCCACCCCCGCTATGTCAAAGAAGGTGGGGCTCTCCAACACTGTGTGATGAATATTTTGAAAGGTTGATGTGGCAGAACATATACTTCATGTGAAGCTCGTGTCATGCGAGTTTAAATTTATCAAATCTATTTTTAATTTACCGTGCTTCAAAAACTGCTGCGTTATCATCGTCTGATTAATAATTCACCTAACTTAATCTTCATTGCTTAAGTATAATTTATTGTTTTTAAAATAATGCATGCATAAAAAATTAAAATTAATATAAACATTTTCCTGTTTGGAGAAAATGTGACAAATTTACGGTTAATGTTCTTATTGAGAGAAGTTTTGCTTGTATGCGTAAGTATCATTTAATTCAATTTTAAAATTTGATAACTTCAAACATGCAGTTCACAAGTCATACTAAGCATTATTTGTTCGAAAAAGAAGGAAACAGTAATTTAGAACTAAATTTCGCCAGCGATACTTTTTATTTATAAGCTGAAAAAATGGTAAAAAGGGAAAGAATTAATACCTTAATAGCTTTTAAACTACTTGTTGAATCTTTGATCTACAACGTTATTCTCATCTTGAATTAATTTTTTCAGTCTTTTGTTCTTTTTAGGAGCATTGGTAGTTCTAAGTGAGAAACACGTATAAATATATTTTTTTATATTATTCTCTTTAATAATTATTAATAACGAAAGATTTAGCAGATACATTTTATATCAAATTCATATGAAGTATATCATATCAAGTGATTTATATTTAGTACAGCTTATGGTTTTTCAGATTCCTTTTCTATTGAATTAAGCCCAATCATTTATTACTTTTTTCACAAATAAAAATTTTTTCCCAACATATAATTTACTAAATTACTGCATCTTATAAAATCCTATATATATTTTCTGCTATTCTGATTCTTTGAATATTTTTACAATAAAAGAATTAGATATGTTATGGAGACGAAAAATTTAAAAAAATGGATTAAAAAAGAGCTGCATCATCTTAAAATAAAAGGCAGCCCTGCAGAACAATGCAGCCCTGCAGAACAATCATATTTCAAGATTTTTGACTTGAAAATTGCTATGTCGATTTTCTTAAATTGAAATAATAAAGCGAAACTGATGGTAGAAAATTTCTCTCTTGATTAACCTTCCCATCACAAGGGTTTCATTCTGAGGTCAAAAATTATTGTGATATGCACACTTTATTTACATTTCTTATCTATGTGAAAAATAAAATTTCAATTTCCTAATCAGTAAAATAAATGATTAAAAAATAATTAAAACATTGGAAAAACCAAATGCGTTTGAAAAACGCGACACTGAAAATTTGTCCCCTACATTTATACTAATTCAGCAAATATGCATATGGGCTGTAAAACCGTTTCACTGCAGTTATGCTATGTTCGCAGATAAGTATATCACAGTAACATTAACCTGTAGACATCCCGCTTCCTATATATAGAATTAATATCGGTACTTAGGATGCCGGGACTTTTACCGTAAAATCCCTTTTTACCGGAATATGTTACGGGGCAAAAACTCTGATATACAGTAATTTTTACAGTAATAATTACAGTGAAATCACTGGATCACTTTAAATAAATACTAATAATAATAAGTAATAATTATACAAATATTAATTAAAATTATATTATTGTTAATAAATTTATAAATATTAATAATAATAAATATTTTATGGATGATGCATTAAAAGTGCCACTACTTCATACTTAATTCTGAGGACAAAAACTATTATGATATGCACACTCTATTTAAACTTCTCTTCTGTGTAAAAAATGAAATTTTAATTTCCTAATATGTCAATTATATGGAAAAAACAATTAAAAACTGAATGTGTTTGAAAAATGTGTTATGGAAAATTGCTTCCTTGCATTGATACTAAATAAGCAAATATGTATGCGCCGCTCTCTGTTTTTATCTAGGCAGTGCAACTGTTTCCCTGCTGATATTTTTTCTTCGTAGATAAGTATATCACAGTCACATTAACCTAAAGTGACCCAGCGTCCGATATATTAGATTAATATCGGCACTTAAGGTGATGGTACTTTTTACTATAAAATCCTTTTTTACCGGAATATGTTACGGGACAAAAAATCTGATAAACCGTAATTTTTACAGTAATAATTACAGTAAAATTGATGGATCACTTTAAATAAATATTAATAATAATAAGTAATAATAATACAAATATTAATAATAATCGTATTAATATTAATAATTTGATAAAAATTAATATTAATAAATAATTATTGGATCATGTATTCAAAGTGCCAGTACTTCATACTTCATTCCAAGGACAAAAATTATTATGATATGCACACTCTATTTACATTTCTCCTCTGGGTAAAAAATGAAATCTTAATTTCCTAAAATATCAATTACATAGAAAAAAAATCAATTGAAAAAACTAAATGCTATTAAAAAACGGGTCATTGAAAATTGTGTCCCTGCATTGATACGAATTCATCAAATATGCATGCGACGCTCACTGTTTTCATCTGACCTGTAAAACTGTTTCACTGCAGATATGCTCAGTTCACAGAAAAGTATATCACTGTCACATTAACCTACAGTAATTATATTTACTGTAAAATCTCTAAATCACTTTAAATAAATATTAATAGTAATAGTAACTAGTGATAGTAATAAACTTTTAAGATAATTATAATTATTAATTAAGATAATTATAATTATTAATTAAGATAATTATAATTATTAATTAAGATAATTATAATTATTAATTAAGATAATTATAATTATTAAACTAAGATAATTATAATTAAGANACTAATGTATCCATTATTATACACCCATACACCGAAATTCAGTACTTCATACTTCATTCCAAGGACAAAAATTATTATGATATGCACACTCTATTTACATTTCTTCTCTGGGTAAAAAATGAAATCTTAATTTCCTAAAATATCAATTACATAGAAAAAAAAACAATTGAAGAAACTAAATGCTATTGAAAAACGGGTCATTGAAAATTGTGTCCCTGCATTGATACGAATTCATCAAATATGTATGCCACGCTCACTGTTTTCATCTGGCCTGTAAAACTGTTTCACTGCAGATATGCTCAGTTCACAGAAAAGTATATCTCAATCACATTAACCTACAGTAATTATATTTACTGTAAAATCACTAAATCACTTTAAAAAAATATTAATAGTAATAGTAACTAGTGTAATAAACTTTTAAGATAATTATAATTATTAATTAAGATAATTATAATAAAGATAAATTACAATTATTATTTTTGTTTTAATACTAAAATAAAAATTAACAATAAATAATAATTTTATTTTTGATACAAGAGTAAACAAATGCTAAATTTTGAATACTGTGATATATTAAATTTTCCTTGCCGATGGTATTCGAAAAATGACCACCGAATTGAAGTATCAAGGAAACCAAGTAGGAAGAAGATTTAAATGCACAGTTTCCTGCTCCATTCTTGGAGATGAGAACTTTCTTGCCAATATTTAGTACTAGTTTGAGGCGAAGTTCTTCAACAGATGATGTTACTGGTTGGAGAAAAATGTAAAAAAAGGGGTTTTCTAAAGCATATAAAACTGTTTTTGCTAAACTATTTACTCAGACATTTGTTATTTACTAAACGGGAAATGGTAACTATCTTGTAATCAATGCTCCAGAGTTAGCAATACCATCTGTATTTAAGCAAACTAAATAATTTTAAAATATGGATAGTTATCTAACATCAAACCACACATATCTCTTTTTTTCCATAAGTTTTTTTTTTACTTAGTTTCATAATTAGCATTCATGCTTAAAACAGAATGCATTAGCTGCTTTATCTATTTTCATTAATCAGAAATAACTAAATATTTTCATAATCAGAACAGATATCTTTGATATCATTAAACATATTAAAACTAAACACAGTGGCCAATGAATTGGAATCCTTGGATTTTTTTTTGTTTTCCCTTTGCACGGAAACAGTACGTACGCATAGGCATTGATTCTAAAGAAAATAATTTTATTCCGGGATACATTTATGTCTTGAGAATTCCCTGAATTTACTACATAGACTTAGTTAGACGGCAGAGGAATATGTTGAAAAGCAGTCTCTGCTTTTCAACATATCCCAACATTTTTATTAGGTTAGGATCCGGATTTTTCAGTAACCAGGGAAGGTGCTGGAACTCAGATAGATATTCATTGAACCAATTTTGTACGCTTCCAGCACAATGAACGGTTGAAGTATCGTTCCTGCAACATAAGTAAACTTCGAATTAAAATTTTAATACTGCAGGATGAACTTGATTTGCAATTGCAGAACTCCCAAATTTCTAATGCATTGGTCAATGCTTGTATTTAATTACTTTTATTTAATTGCTTTCTGGTATACTACATATATATTTAAATGCTTAATTAGAAATCTTTAGTTCTATTATTGTGAAACTATTATAATTTTGAGTAGATGAAATTTTCAACTGATTGTTCTATATAATTTTCAGCCTGAAATTTGTTGGTACACTGTAAAATATTCCAGATCAAATTGCGGTGTAAGGTACTGACACTTTGGATGCATTATACGCGAAATTTATTTTTTTTATCGTAAAATATTGTATAATGTTTTTATAGTGATATTTATTTAATTATAGTGATTAAGTGATTTTACTGTAATTATTACTGTAAAAATTACTGTGTATCAACTATTTTCGTTCCATAATATGTTCCGGTAAGAGTGAAATTTGCTGTAATAAGTTACTGTACGATGAAAATCAGCATTGTTTTATCAGAGTTTTTTAAAGAATAGTTAGGCTAAAGGTGGTAGTGTTCAACACATTTTAATGTGAGGATATGTTCAAATAAATATTGTGGGTAACGATAGATAAATTTCTTTATCTTTTTATCGGATATGTTGTGTTTCACTAATTATACTTCAATAGTATTTTAGATTAGATAGAAAAAAATACGAAAAGGAAAGAAAAATAAAACTGTAAATCGAAAGCAAAAAATTGTCTTTCTTTCAAAAATGCTCTTTTGTTCTTCTCGAAAAAATCAATCAGTTAAATTAAATATTTTTGGAAGACAAACATCAGATATCGACAAGAAAATTTAAATTTTAAAGTAAATGGAAATACATATTTCAAAAAAAAAAAGGCAATGCTTTTAAACATAAAAGGGACAGAATCTGTATTTTTAAATTTTATTCAATAGAGAAAAAAGAATATACTGCTCTGACAATGCTTTTTTAAATATTTGAAGATGTTAGATAAACTCCATTTGTATTTACATTTTAAAAGTATTGCTTTAAGCTTGATTGCATGATCACAAATTTAGCTGTTAGAAAATTTTCTTTTAGTTCTTGACAAAAAGTTTTTCTTTTTATCAAAAGAAAATTGGATTTTCCTGAAAATATTGTGTTTAGATTTCTTCTAGCATCATGTAGACGGTTTGGGGGTATTTTTTATTTTATTTTTCTATTTCTTCGCTTAAGTTTTTCAGCTTCAGGGTTTGCTTTATATGCAAGCAATCTTCTTCTACCAACTTTAGGTTTCTTCGATATGCACTTTTCCTTGGGTGAATGTGCCGCGTCAAACTATAACTCAATGTCATACTTCTAACTTCAATTTATTTATCGATATATCTAAAAGGATATAACCTTCGCAGTTTTCTCATGTTTATTCATTCGTAACTTTCTTAGAAAAGTGATATTATTTTTTAAAGAAAGATAAACAAGTTCCAGTTATTGATCTGCAATTAATCAAAGAACTAAATGAAATTCTCACTGTAAAGGAAAGAAAAAAAAGAGGATGTCAGCTAAGGTAGAAATAAAGTTTTTTCTTTACTTTATTGCATTTTAACATCAGAAAATTATTAATGAATTATTAAATTATTTTCGAAACAAGTAGCCATAATTTTATATTGAATTAATTTTAAAAATAAAATTTAAAATTTTCTGAGTAAACGATTAGTTAAAATATTTTATTTTAAATTTTTAACCGATATTTATAGTTTTATATACCATTTACTGTTTTCTTTATTGCATTTATTCATATTAAACATTTACCAACTTAAGGTTTCTTTGATATGCTCTTCTCCTTGGGAGAATGTGCCACGTCAAACTATAACTCAATGTTATACTTCAAACTTCAACTTGTTTATTGATATATATAAAAGGATACAACCTTTCAAGTTTTCTCATGTTTATTCATTCGCAGCTTTCTTAGAAATGTGATATTGTTTTTTTTAAAGAAAGATTAACAAGTTTCAATTATTGATTGACAATTAATCAAAAAAACTGAATTGCATATAAAATTTTCATCGTAAAAGAATGAATAAAAGAGGAGGTCAGCTAACTCATCAAAATTTAGTTCTTTTTTTTTCTTTACTTTATTTCATTTTAACTTCAGAAAAGTATTAAAACCTTTCAAGACTAGTTGCTTTTCTTACATATTGAATTCATTTAGAAAATACTGCAGTTTTCTGAGTTGCAAATTTTCTAAGTAAACAATTATCATTAATATTTTAGTTTTATTTTTTTAATAAGATATATAACAGTAATTTATATTTAGTTTACTAATGTATCCATTATTATACACCCTTTTATATTTTCTTTATATTTATTCATTCACAACTTCCTAAGAAAAGTGTAGTTTTTTAAAGAAATATAAACAAGTTTATGTTGTTCTGTTGTAGTTTTTTTTACTCTGTTGCATTTTAATTTCAGACAATCATTTCTTATAACTTTTTCAGAGATGTAGCTATTATTTCATATTGAATTCTTTTACAAAATATTGCAGTTCGAAATTTTCTGANTTTACCCAGTCCCCTGAGAAACGTAAAATCGGGGTTTCACTGTATATATAAAAGGATATAACCTTCCAAGTTTTCTCATGTTTATTCATTCGCAGCTTTCTTAGAAAAGTGATATTGTTTTTTTTAAAGAAAGATTAACAAGTTTCAGTTATTGATCGACAATTAATCAAAAAAAACTGAATTGCATATAAGATTTTCATCTTAAAAGAATGAATAAAAGAGGAGGTCAGCTAACTCATCAAAATTTAGTTCTTTTCTTCTTCTTTACTTTATTTCCTTTTAACTTCAGAAAAGTATTAAAATCTTTTAAGACTAGTTACTTTTCTTACATATTAAATTCATTTGGTAAATATTGCAGTTTTTTAAGTTGCAAATTTTCTGAGTAAACAATTATCATTAATATTTTAGTTTTATTTTTTTAATGAGATATATAACAGTAATTTATATTTAGTTTACTAATGTATCCATTATTATACACCCTTTTATATTTTCTTTATATTTATTCATTCACAACTTCCTAAGAAAAGTGAAGTTTTTTAAAAAAATCTAAACAAGTTTATGTTGTTCTGTTGTAGTTTTTTTTTTACTCTGTTGCATTTTAATTTCAGACAATCATTTCTTAAAACTTTTTCAGAGATGTAGCTATTATTTCATATTGAATTCTTTTACAAAATATTGCAGTTCGAAATTTTCCGAGTAAACAATTAACTTAGATATTAACTTTTTTATTTTTAATAAGACGTATATCACTAATTTCTATTTATTTATAAATATATATCTAGTACTATATACCCTTTACTGTTTATTTGATTATATTTGTTCATTAATAATTTTCTATGAATAGTGATATTTTTTAAAGATATGTAAGCAGGTTTCCCTTGTTTATCTGCAATTAATCAAAATCATATATTTCATATACAGGGTAGTTTTTCTTATAAAAATATTACACTATGGTTGAACGTTTTTTAACTTAAAAATTTTTTTTTTTTATTTAAATTAATTTTTATACCTCTAAAAGGATAAGACTTTCTTAGGTTTATTACGCTTATTCCTTTACAACTATCTTAGAACCGTGTTTAATATTATTATTATAATATTATAATTATTATTTTAAAAATGTAAGAAAGTTTCACTTATTGAACTACAATTAGTCAAAAAAACTGAATTACATATGTGTAGAACCTATTATTGTCCTTATATTAAATTAAAGTAAGAAATATTAAGATAAACGCTCATAGTAACATATGGACATTTATAGTTATAAAATAGTTATAAGTAACAGTTGAAGAAAAAGAGAAACACATATGTTTCCAATTATTGCATTATATAAATTAGTCACAAATACCATAATCCTTCTTTTAATTTGATAAGAGAAATATTTAGTTTATTGGGATATAATGTTATACTATATATTTGTGAGATAGCGACAATTCCAAGAAATGCTCTTTTATGCGCATACTAAAAACGGACGTATGAAGATATTAGAGATTTAAGATTCCTTTTATGATAGCTAGTAATGTGCAAACGAACCGTTTTGCGACAAGAAATGGGACATAACATTTTCTTCAAATGTAATGCTTACGTCGACTGCTCTTGTTTATGATGCGCATTTTTCTGTTTAGTAATTCATACAGGCAAACATGATTATGATTATTAATATAGCACTGCATGATATTATGCGGAAAAATGTTTAAAGGGATTTTTAATGTCACAGAATGGTTTGAAATTTATTTATCAAGTGAGTTTGAGTTTAAAGCTTATAAGCAAGACTGAAAATAAAATAAAGCTGAAAAAATAAAGATAACGGGGCGTTCATTGACTGAATATTTAAAATAAAATAATAAAGATGAGTTTCAACATTAAAACTGCTCATTGTTTTTTGTAATTCTATTAAATTATTTGTCTTACCTAATAACATAAAAATTATTGTATTAAATTATTCACGCTAAACGTTAGATGAATTATTTTTTTTCTTCACGGAATAAATTATTTTATATGCATTTTGTACGTTTCATATTCAGTCTTCGTTTCATTTCAGCTCCAGATTTGTCAGTTAATCGTATAAAATATAAATTTCATAGTTTTGTTTTAGAAAATTAAAAGGGATCTTAATTATTATTAACTGGACACAAGTGAGTCAGAACGTTTGGATGGTAAATTTCTTGACTTTTGGGTGGTACATTTCATTTTTTGCATATATATTAACATATATTATGTAGTAAATATATCTTCAACATATAGATTATTTCAGCCAATTCTCCATATTTAGTTTTCAGTTTTTTTACCCATCCAATACTCTTAGTTCCAGATTTGCCATATAATTGTAAAATAGTGAAAAATATCGATTTCATAGTTTTTTTCGAACATTAAAAGGGATTTTAAATATTGTTAACTGGGAACATGCGAACCAAAGGCCCAGGTTATGGCCCTTTAGCAGTGAATTTCATCATTTTTAGCATGTATATTGCCATATATTATATGTTAAATATATATTTAGCATACGAAATATGCTATGCTAATTTTGTACTTTTTATATGCAGTCTTTTTACAAAAGCAAAATTTTAAGATCCAGATTTGTCAGATAATTCTACAAAAATAACAATTTCATTTTCTTTTTTTTCTTTCTTTTTTCAGGAATGTTAAAGGGATTTTTATCATTGTCAACTGGAGGCATGTGAATCAAAATCTCAATCCATGGCTCTTAGGCAGTAATTTTTCTTCTTTAGCATATTATTCGATTCGGTTTTTGATGATCGTTATTTTTCGTTTTTTGATTCGATTCGATTTTTGCACCAAAGAAAACTTAACTCAAACAAAATTAAAGGAAAATCATTGATTTTTAATATTACTATTTAATTTGAAGAGTCTGTTTTTGATTTAATGTATTGATATTTTACAGTTTGTAGGCCATGTTACATTACATTTGTTTCAAAATTTAACATATTTTCTCTAGCAGTCTTGACATTTGTATCACTTTTGTCTCTTTTATTTCCGCTGAAACGGTAATGCCATTTACAACGTGGGTTCTTGGTGCGAAAGTGAGTGCGCATTTGTCTACAAAGCTTTATTTTTTCATGCAATGTAGTATTTAGATACGAAATTGAAAAACACCACCTTATTTGATTATTTTTCTCCTCAATTAAACTGTTGAAAAAAAAAACGCGTTAATTACTCACCATTTGAGTGAAAATTTATGATCATTATAGCATCATTTTCTTTTCATGGATTTGTGTAATTTTCTAAACACCAAAAAGATTAGTCTGCACCTTCCATATTTTTGATGCGATTACTTGTCAGACACGGTTAGCTATTTTTATTTATTATTATATTTTTTTAAATTTTCATATTAGCCTCTGAAACAAATATCAGTTGCGTATATATGCAGATATTAAACACAGATATCGCTTGTTTATTTTTATTCCAGCTTACCTCTGTGGTACATTTATTGTCTAAAAATTTAATGTTACTTTATGAGGGGGTTGTTTTCCAATACATTACGAGTATTTGACAATGATATATTAAAAGAAACTTCCTTGCACAGTACGACAATAATAAAAACCATTAAAAATCATTGCTCATCTTCATTGATTAATGGAAACGCTTGAAAGTTAAATAAAAAAGAAACTATACAAATCTCCAGAAAGCAAAAGAGAAACACAATCTTCCATTTACATCTGTAAGTGGAATTGTGTCTTAAATACAGAACAGTAATTATCTCTGAAACAAAATTGAAGTTTGAAATATAACTGCAATTTAACTTCCTTTTAAGAAAGTCCGATATAATTATAAAAAAGATGCAAAATTTAAATTAATTAAAATTAGCTGCGCTTAACCATTTAAAATCTGATGCTTCATTTTTTAACATGTCTCTTTTTCAAAATGCTGAACACTGGTAACTCGAACCTTTTATTCTTAGCTCTTACAATTGAAAAAACAGATTATTCTTACCAATCAAAATCTATTAATTATATAAAATTATATATCTTTGGAGGAACAGTTGTTGCATTTTCTTTAAAAAATTGTTTCCAGTTGAAGAAAAATTATGTTTTATTTTTATATGCAAACCAGATACCAAGATTTTTTTATGAAAGCAATTTTTCCATCAATGCAAAATAAGAATCCGGCAGCATAAACGGTTAAATGGATTAATATCCAAATGTATTACGTACATTTTGAGACCTAAGAATTTTTGACACTTGTGTAACGCATGTATAATTAATATATTTTGATCACCTAAATACGTTTTTAAGTATTACAGCTAGCACCTATTAAAAACTCTTTTATGTTATATTTCAGAAGATTTGACGCCTCAGAGGAGTCAAAAAAGTTAATTAACCCTTTGCACTCCAAGTACTTCAACATACTGTTTAAACAAATTTAAGCACTCTTTATTGGCACTACAGCCCATGGAGAGCCTTAGCTATCGCGCACTATTTCTAAAGACAGTTCTGTCCCTGAACATGATTATCCAGTTGTAGATCTTTAAAGTCTTTAAATCATTCAAGGCATCATCCATCTTCTCTTTGGTCTGCCTCTTGACCTATTGCACATGAACTCTCAATGCAATATCTTTACCACTCGATTTCAGGTGACCAAGTTATGAAATCTTCTGGGCTTTGAGGAATTTTACATTATTTATATACTTGATAAGAGCTTCCAATTCATCATTAGTTCTTAGTCTCCAATAATTAGTAATTAGCTGCATTGGGCAGTAAATGCTTATATTTTTCGTTTAAAAATTAGTAAATTATTTATGTCTTTTTGCTTCTTAATTCCTCAGCCGTATGTCACCACGAGACGGATGATTGTTATTTAAATTTTTAATTTAATTGTTCTCGGAATCAATTTATTTTCTTAACAGATAAAGAAAGTACTGTTATATCAGCACAAAATTATTTAAAATCAATAAAACAGTACTTTTAAATATTTTTTAAAGTTCTATAGTGGTTATTTTTCTATTTTGTTTATTAATTAACAAGGTATAAAAATTTTAAATTTTTCAGTAATGATTGATGACGTCATCGTAGTACAAAGTGTTAAACTCAAAAGCTATATAAATAAAACCACACGGAACAATGTTAATTTTGAAAACAAAATAAATTTCTTCTGCGTATTTAATGGAATTAAATTATTTAATCAGACCCAGTGGTAAAACATGGCGCTGATGTCACGTAGCTTGAAGTTTCAAACGGGACATTAGCTCCTGACATAAACTTCCCTAGCGTCAGCATCAAAGGAAAAAATTTGGTCTTTGTCCCGTGGCTTTCCGTTAGACCCGAGAAAACGCGTTTGTTCTTGCCATTTTCAAAGGTTGTGGGGCAAGGGGTATCGATTACTACAATCGATTGCTCTGCGCTGGTGGAGGGATGGAGCACAGAGATTAGGGGAGGGGAGCGAATCCATGGGGGTCATGGGCGAAACTTTACGGATGAAAGAACGATAAATTACGGATAGGTCGTAAAAAATTCTACCGTTATCGTAAGAGCCGATTTCCCATTTTTTTTTTCAACACTATATGTTCAAGTCGGTGAGCCCCGAAATTACAGAAATTATTTTGCTGTATGAATATTCATGTTCACAAATGATGGAATAAGTTTAAAAAATGAAAGTTTTTGAAAGAAGACCCTTTTTCATTGTCCTCTTGAACATTTTTCAGCCCAGCATAGTTGTTAAAGTTTAAAAAAAAAAAACAAAGGATAATATATATTGGCACTCTAGAAAGGTCTTAGCAGTTAAAATGACGTTGGCCTGCTGAGATTAACCACTTTTTGTCTAAAACTATGAAGTATAAATCCTATTTATCTTGGCGACTTAAGGTTTGGAGCTTAATAGGACAAGAAAGATGTAGGAGAGAGCCGGTTGATTTATGATTTAACCCTTATAGGAGAAATTAGATGTTTCATTTTGACTGCACAGAATATGACGACTAGAAGTTTTAAAAATGTATATTTTGATAATTTTTTTAAAAATTGAATAGAGTAAGACGTCAATTAATTTATACATATCAACATTAAGAAATTATTAAATTATACAGCTCTTCAACACTAGCAAATTTCAAAATGAATCAATTAAAGAAAATAAATTGAAAAAAAATATTAATAGAAACTTGCCAACTTACTCTATATTTATTAAATGGGTCATTCTCACAAAAATGTGATTTTTTAAGTCCCTGAGTGATAAATATTAGGAAATACAGCAGATTTCTTAATATTTTTCTTTATCAATTTTCGTGAAGTTCTTACTAACAAATCATATGCATTTCTGCTAAATGTATTTAATATTTCATTCTTATTTTTTAATAAACATGACTTCAAAATCCCTTCCGTGGACGTCCCTACGTCTGTGGCACAAAATAATTTTTAATGCCTGTTAAACAATTTAAATGTTATTTTAATGATTTTTGTAGTTTTACCTAGTTAAATGTTTATAGTAACTTTTTATTTAATATTTTTTTAAAAAAAAATTATTTTTGTAAAATAAATGACTAGTAAACTTTGTCCATCAAAAATGATGTCTCCCTCCGTGGACAATTAATATAGTTCTGTAAATATGCAATAAAGGGCAGCATATGCGAAATCCCTATAAGACAGCTGCTGGGAGGGGTAACCATTCCATTTTCTAATGTTAAATATCAGTTGTTTTTGTTCTCTTTGGTGTCAGTTTTGGATTGTTGTGTTCAACTGGGGTTTGGCAAAGTTCTCACCGTATACTCCGTGGACATCATAAAGAAGGTAAGAGAAAATTATTTTATTTTTGATAGATGAATTTTAGATTGCAAAAATAGTATATTTAACAAAAAGAACTGCCCCATTTTTGTAACTTTAAAATTAAAAATCAGAAAAATTCAAGAACTAGTTTTTGTCTCCTCCGTGGACATAACAAGTCCACGGAGGAGAAGACACAGTCAATGTAAGAGACAATGTGTTAGATAACCATAATACAATTTTAATAATTAAAAAACTATTTTCTTTTAATTGATATTTTTTAAAATGGAACAAATGTGTTAATTTGTTTCTATTTTTAAAGAAAATCAATTAAGTTTAACTTTTTCTTATCGGAGAAGTAAATATTGGCAATTTTTCTAAATAATTTCTGTGATGTTTAACATTTTTTTTCTCTTCAAATTTTAGGAAAAAAATTGCAAAACCAAAATTTAAGAAAAGAAAGCAATCAAATGTTCAAATGCAAAAGAGAAGGGAACAGAAAAAACTTAGTATGAGACAAGCTAGACAGAAATTAAAAGAAAACCCTATATTGTTTGAAGAAAGTTAAAAAAAAAAAGAGCAAGAAACTTTAAAATCTGTATCAGAAAAAGATTTAACAGAAAAATCGTGATTAAATGTACTTAAATTTCTAGAAATTGATAGAGCAAGCCGTTTGTGCCCAGGGAAAAAAGAAACAATAACAAGAAGAAAAGAGAAAAAACAAAAACGTTATTTGGATGACAGTATGTTTAACTTGCATAAAATGTTCATAAAAGAGTACCCTCAACACTCAACTTTCATGTGGAGTCTGAATTTTTATTTCAATAGTCTTTACATTTTAATTTATTAATATTCAGTAAGAGTTACTTAAAAAATTGTACACCTAGGTTAAAAATGGATGTTTCCTTTCATAGCAGCATGATTAATCGGAAGTAGCTCTATCTCTAATAATGAAATATTTTATTATTTACTTATTAATGTTAAACTCATATCAGTTGTACCCAATAATTAATGAATTAGTCTTCATTGACATTTTATATTTTATAACATAAAATGTCTCCTCCGTTGACTATTACATCTCCTCCGTGGACAAGGCAGAATTTAAAATATTTTAAATCTTGTAAAAAATAAAATAGAAAACTTGACCATTATTATAAGGACATATAACAAAAATAAATAAAGGCATTTATGTAGTTTTTATCACTTTTTTAATTACTTTAATTTAAGAAATTTCTTTAGTCTATTTATACCTTTTCAGTGAGAATGACCCAAATATAGAGTTACTTTTAACTCTATATTTATTTCTCGAAGATTTAAGAATTGAAACTTGATAGGACAAAAAAGATATAGGAGAAAACCAATTGATTAATGATTTAACTCTTATAGGAGAGACCCTATGTTTTATTTTGACTGCAAAAAATATAACTACTAGGAGTTCTGAAAATTTATATTTTGATAAATTTGTCAAAATACATTAAGTGGTCAAAGTTATTATTTTATATAAATCAACGCTAAAACATAATTGTATTATATAAGTTCTTCAAAATAAAATTTGAAAATGAATCGATTAAGGCAAATAAATGGAAAAAATGCTTATAGAAACCTGCCAACTTAATTATAACTCAGTATTTATTTCTTGGCGACTTAAGAATTTGAGCTTAATAGGATTGGAAAGAAATAGGAGAAAACTGATTGATTTATGATTTAACACATATAGGAGAGGCTCGATGTCTTATTTTGACTGTATAGAATATTACGACTAGAATTTCATGAAAATTTACATTTTGATAAATTTCAGATTGAATTACAAATCGATAAAATCAGTCACAAATACCAACAATTACACTTGAAATATTTTAATGATGAAATATAGTTTTTCAGCCTTGGTAAAAATAATTTTGCAGTAAGGGCTAAAAATTAATATAACTTATTTAATCTGTTACTAGAAAGGTCAATTATGACTTTTACTTGGGATTAAAAACATAATTAATTATGAAAACATACACTTATAAAACGACTTATTAGGTTCAATGTTTCACAGATTTTTGGTTTAGTTCTGTTTTACGTACAAAATACAAAACTTTTTTTATTCTTTATTTTTAACTTTTGAGCGGCATCTTTCTTATTTATCCAAGTTCAAAATAGCAAACTTTGTACCATATCTTCAACTGAATGAGCCTCACACACAAAGCAAACCATTCGTCAAATCTTGAGAACGGGTGCCTCTTTTTTGAACGCGTGAAACACGCCAATATTTATTTCCCTTTGTACATTTTTGAAGCCAAAGAAGTTTCTTAAATCAAGTAACGGGATTATTTATTTTATGCTTCTAACTTGCTTCGATTTCTTCTTGCTTCGAGTAAATGTTTCGTTGAATTTAGTTCACTGTTTTTGATTTTTTTTAAAACTGAATTTGAGGGGTTCTGATTTAACTTCTGTAATTTCACATTCATCTCCAGCTCGTTTTTTTTTCTTTTTGAGAGTTTAAGTTCAATCGATACTTCCAGCTTATTTTTATGAGAGCTGATTGCTAAAACTACAGCTTTTTCTGATTTAGAAGCAACTTTTTTCCTCTTGGGTAGTGTAATCATAGAAATTGATTTTATTGAAACCTTCGTTGCAGAGGAAGGTTTTGAAGCACATTATTTGTTAAATCCCTACCAGATGTATGGTTAATTGCATCACAAGAAGTCTCATTACTTGGATTGATTCATCTCCATAATTACAGTTTCAACTGATTTAAAATCAGTTTCATTAAAAACTGATGGATCAAAGATCCACAAACCGGAGCATTTAAATCTTGAAAGAGAATTTTCAATTGTTGCTGCCCTATTATAAGCCTCGATCACTAGATTCTTCTCACAATACTGGGGAAAATCAGTCAATTATAACTTCGCAACCACTTTTTAACTTCTTAAATAAAGTACAGCTTGAAAAATGATCTGACCAGCAGTTGAAGTAGATGCGTCGTGTGTCCTAATAGCATACCTGCCAACTCTTCCGGATTTTCCGGAAGATTTTGTTTTCATATTTAAAGTGGTAGTAAAGATATACTATTTTTTCTTTTATGAACTTAATTTTTAAATGATTTTGATCCCCACTATTCTTACAAAAATTAAGCACATCATGGTTGTCAACTTAAGTTTGCTCATATACAACGTATTTGTTTGCTTAAAATTGAAGTTGTAATTCCATTTTAATACCACTGGGAAAAATGATAATGGAAGGGATTAAAAGTTGGCAGGTATGTAGTAGCTACAGCGTAGTAAATACAACTTTCCCAGCCACCTCAAAAGCGTATAAATGTTTTAAATGAGTCAAATATTCATCCAAAAGAAGTAGAACTTTCAAATCATTAGTAGTTAAACTTGCTTTTCATCAAATGAGTAATCAAAAGTTCTTTTCGGTTTCGTGAATTTCAATCGTGCATAAATTTCGTGACTTTTTTTTTATCACGAGTCAAATTGTTGGTAGAAATTTAACTAATCCTAAAAGATCTTGAAGTTATATGACAGATGTGGACCTTGGAATAGTTTCCTAATTCGCACCAGTAAGATTTAGGAGCTCCCAAAAGGTATAATTTAGGCAACTACGTCAGATTTTAAGTAAAGCATTGCTCCTAACCTTAAACAATAGTTAGCTACCTAAGAAACAAGTAGAACGAAACACAATAAGTTCTTCAACAATTATCTCATGAGTTTAATAATTTGCACACATTATATTTGCTATATCCTTAAGCAGAAAGTTCAAAAATTACATTGAAAACTTGTAAGGAAAATATACTTAAAAAAAACATTAATACGTGTACACAAAGACTTGATTCTTCAGTCTGGATCTCCACGGGAAAAACAGCTTCCTAATTTATTCACTAGGGCGTTCTGATCTAAATTCTTTTTTTGGAAATCAAAGGTGGTGCGATTTAGGAGAGGCGCGAATAAAATAAATAGTTTCCTAGAGTTCATATGAAAGTTCAGATTTTATAATTTTGTTTACGCTGTTTCCATCTGCTCTAGACTATGGTTGAAACACTGCATGATGATTCACTAAGAAATTTCTAAGATTCACTAATATCGATGATGCACTGATGGATTCTCTAAGATTCTGAATAGCATACCTGCCAACTCTTCCGGATTTTCCGGAAGATTTTATTTTCATATTTAAAGTGGTAGCAATGCTCAGATTATTCCAATTAATTTTTTGAATTATAATGATAATTATAAATGAGTCTGACCACCACTACATATAAATAATTACAATAAATATATGAAAGCATAATAATCCTTGCGCAAGCGAATTTCAACGAGATCAAAATATAAATATATTTTTGAGTCAGATTAATTTTCGTTTATTGTTCTACAACCACTCTGAAAATCCATTCTCGGAAGGAGTGAAAGTTGGCAGGTATGGATTAGGATGGTAGAGTGACTGAATTTTTCCTTCTTTTTATTTTATTTAACGCGTGTAAGAATATTAAACAAGTGGTTTATAGTTTTATGGTTTATAATAATGCTCAGAGATCGCTTAACACGTTCACTCCGGGAAAAGTGAAAATACTGGTGGAAGAACTATTTCAATATTAGATAATATTCGGGAGGAGTTAATCTATTCTCAACAATATCATATCACCGTAAGGAAATTTATCACGGCGAAGAAGCAATTCAATATAAAAATTGCATCCTTATTCCCGGAAAAAAACTAAAAAATGAAATTTATTGTTACCAGTTTTTACTCCAGCGCGCTGCCAAGATGAGACACTCTAACGTAACCCACCGGAGGGTCACCCTGGCGTGAACGTGTTAATTAATAATAAATAAACCCTTTGAGCTCTAAGTGAGCCTCTGAGGTGCACCACTGTTACCTATAATTAATCTATCACTCTAAATATTAAAATGTTTGCATGATTTGGTTACAAAGTCATGAGTGCATAGGGTCAACCCATGTCTACCAACCGTCTACGCGCTTTGTAAAAATATTATTGCAGTAGTAGCTAAGTTAATGTTTTAAAGTTGTAGTGAAATAATAATTACATACCTGCCAACTTTTACGCCTCTGGCGTAAAATTTTATTTTTATATTTAAAGAGGAAGTAAATATATACTATTTTTTTATTTTATAAACCAAATTTTTAAATGATTTTCATCACCACTATTCTTAAAAAAATTAAGCATATATATTAATATGTGTTACCGTCATGGTAGGTAGCTTAAGCATCGTCAAATACAACATATTTTTTGCTTAAAATTGAAATTTTTATTCCATTTTAATACCACTGGGAAAAATCGAAGTGGATGGGATTAAAAGTTGGCAGGTATGTAATTAAGTTCGCAGAGGCTGCCAACCTTCTGCGGTTTGAGGGAAATTTCTTTTAGTGGTAATTCCTTTTATGCATCAATGAATTATTACTTGTTTTGAAAATTTAATTTAGTTATTTTCCTCACCTCTACTTGCAAATGATCCAAGCGTTTTTGTGACACTCACTTTGTTCCAGCTGTCTTATGGTGAGGCTTCAAAATTGTTAGAAAAACTACCAGAAATTCTGAAAAATTAGTTTTTAAGTGTCTGCCACTCTATAAAGTATTAAGCATATTTTTAATTCCGACTAAAAAGATAAACCAGTAGGTGTATTTGCTACCACATCGACTGCTAAATTCAAATTGTTATTACCTCAAATTCTTTGTAAATTTCTAGATGTATGAGATAGGGGCTGCAGCGCAGTCCAGATGCCCAGTTTTTGTAAATAAGGAAAACCCGCAGATTACGTGCCCTCTGCAAGTCTGTGGTCAATAGCTGAAAGCCCCTAAATAGCAAGACATTCTATTTTGGCATTATTTTGAGAAAAATAAAATATTTGTAACTATCAAGATTTCTTTTATAATTTTAGCATATATATGAAACTGCTTCTTTCCAAGATAAAGTAGATATTGTTGAATAGTTGAAAAAAAGAATAAATAAACTCCTCCTCAAAACTAGCTATAACTGAAATGGTTTTACTACCAGCCTTTCCTCTTTTCCGTCTNCTATAATAATACATTGAAAAAATTATATGGTACATGGGCCAAAGTAAGTGTTCGAAGTTTCTGCCCCCGGCTACAATGTACACCTCACATCTCCGGCGCATGGACATTTGATACTCCATCTGCAATACTCCAGGCATATCTCGCAGGCAGTTACTGCGATTCTTGCAACCAGCATTATCAGCAGGGGTGTCATAAACTAGTGTGTTCATTTGAAACCAGAAGTCAAAACATGATAGGTCGGGTGACCGAGGAGGCCATATAATTTTTTCAATGTATTATTATAGCGATTTTTCACTTACGGTCTCCTTTTTTTATGGTGCTTCTGTGTACGTCACCGCTCCAGGAAAGCATTTCCGACCCCACATTGCTATATGATTTCGAGTCGTCAGGATACCCCCTACCCCTCTTAGAAGTTCTGAAACGCTTAACTGAGAACTGCTCTTTCTATGAAACTGCTATGAAACTGCTTCTTTTCAAGATAAAGTAGATATTGTTGAATAGTTGAAAAAAAGAATAAATAAACTCCTCCTGCAAACTAGCTATAACTGAAAGGGTTTTACTACCAGCCTTTCCTCTTTTACCCCTGACGTTTTCCTCAATTATTAACCTCTTCGAGACGGGTGAGTCATATACATACCTGCCAACTTTTGCGCATTTGGCGTAAAATTTTATTTTTACATTTAAAGTGGTAGTAAATATATACTATTTTTTCTTTTATAAACTAAATTTTTAAATGATTTTGATCACCACTATTTTTAAAAAAATTACGCATATATATTATTATGCGTTTCTTTCGATTATTTCAGCCCAAGATTTTTCAATTACAACGTATTTCGTTGCTTAAGATTGAAATTTCAATTCCGTTTTAATACCACTGGGAAAATCATAATTGAAGGAATTAAAAGGTGGCAGGTATGCATATATGCATTTTCAGAGTGACTACAATCAGAGTAAAAGAAATAAAACTGGTAGGCAAAATATTTCTATAGCAGTTTTTTTGGGGGAGGAGTAATAATTGTTTGATATCTCTACTTAATTCAAAATAAAAATTATATGGTAACACTTTGAACTAACATAATATATGCTAGAATTAAAGTGAAAGCAAAAACAAGATAGTTAAATTATAAAAAAATAGGCCTTGTCCAAACTTAAGCTGTCCCTTTTTATTTTTTTTTCCATTCTGATTCTGGTTCCGTACGAATACATTTATGACTCGCCCGTCCCAAAAGAGGTTAATAGGTTGTTCATTTATCAATAGGTTGTCTCATTATAGAAATAAAAAGTGCCAAATTCTCATCTTTGTTATATTTCGTTTTTAAATTAAAAACACACAGTTCTTTATCTCAAAAGTCAATATATTTATTAGAGAATCTAACCTATGAATACAAATGTATTAAAATATATCTCAGTTTTCAAGTTTGCTACCATATTTTAAATTTTTTAGGGTTAAAAAAATGAACCCTGATGCAAAAGCAACTCATGATTAAATTTAAAAAATCAAAAAGTGGTAGTTAAATTTCCTCAAAAATGTTGACAAATTTTTGATTTATTTTCTCTTTTATCAGTATAAAATCTTTACCTGTTTTGTGCACTTACATATATTGCCCATAAACTGAATTTTTTTTTATTGTTAAAATATCGAAATTTTTCTAAATTTTGCTACTATTTAACCCCTTGGGGACGGGTGATTCAGAAAAGCATTCGTACAAAATCAGAATCAAGTTGTAATTAAATAAAAATGGTAACTTAAATGTAGTCGTTGCTAATGTGACAGACTTACTTTGAATTTACTTTAATTATTGTTACTTTAATCATATATATAATCATTGTTAGTTCGAAGTATAACTAAATAGCTTTATTTTGAACAAAGTAATGGTGAATTAAATAAATCAAACAATTATAACTCCGCCCACAAATAAACTGCTAAAGAATTATTTTGATTACCAGTTTTATCTTTTTACCCTAATTGATAAGCTTTTATGCTGGCACATATTTGTGACAGTCGGCGCGAATGGGTTAAAAGCATTATTCTGATAATGGTTACCTTACAATGTTATTTTCGGTATAGAACAGCATGGCAAGATAAACAAAAGTACAAGAGAAAGAGCATTTTTCATATGTTGTATTAATAACAAGAGTGTTTCCCAGTTGTATTACTTCTGAAAATTTGATTGTAAGAATAATATTTTCCCTAACGCTTTTAGATTATTCTTAAAAACTGTAAAAACACTTTAAATCTTTCACTTATATTTTATTATAACAAATTTAAAATATGCTTCATTTTTTTGTACGCTATTATAATGCAGGTATTTGTATAACACAATTTATATCACACATCAATTTGAAAACTACCGCTCATCTTTATTAAAAAAACTATTGATTTTCCTTATTTGAATACTACGTTTTGGAACTCTTCACATTTAGAATTCTAAATCTCATTTGACATGATATACATTCTTTCAAAAAGATATATGATAAGTTTCCAATTTATTTGAGATGATTAAAAAATTCAAATCAACTTCTGGTAATAATACTGAAAATGAGAAAAGAAATTACAGACATATATCTATACTAGAATCATGCTGTCATACAGCAAATTCTCATTTTATTTCTTCCTAACTTCCTTCTTTTCATCTATCTCAATGTTATCTTCTTCTTCAACGTCATCCTCGCCATCATCATTACTACAATCTTTCTTTCGTTAGACGCAATTATGCATCTTCATCTTCGTCGTCCTTTTGCTCATTAAATCCTAAGTGAAGAACTGGGGATATAGAGGAGACTTGCTTTTTATCTACTTTTTTTTTGAAATTAACTTCGTGTTTGCTACTTCGTTTTTGATAATTTAACAATTGATAAAAACTGAACGGATTTATTGAATTCAGCTACGAAATTGTACAGTCGCTTTTTATTTTTTTTATTTTTGGTTTTTCGGCATTTTTAACTATATGCAAAGATACACAGTATTTCATATCTTCCAGTGGTCGGCATTTGCTTTCTTTTAAATGATATCGAGTTTTACATTTTGACATAGTTTTTTTAATCTAATATTTTTTTTACGCGCTGAATGCCATGGGGTCACTGAAAGCCATGGGTTTAACGTCTTACAATTTATTTCATTGAAAAAAGCGTATTTAATTTATTTTCATCAACTCGCCATAGTAAAAACAAAATATAATTTATTAAGGGAAGTAGTTTTTTTCTCCTTCAAATAAGTAGTACAACTTTCGTACATTACCAGTTTTAACGTATGTATTAGTAACCGCATATATTTTCAGTTTATATGAAAATTTTAGAGGGGACAAGAAAATTTTGCAAATGATGAAAATTATATGCATCACAAGTAACTCAAAATAAAGGATTCATCTTTAACTTTATATCTTTTATTTTCCTTTAAATTTTACGTAGTTGTTTAAAAACTACGCAGTTTAACCCTTTAATGGACCCTTTATTTCTAGTAAAAGTAAATTAAAGTATTTTTGAAATTGAAATTGTTTTAAGAACAGTAATTGATATACATAAAAAAAAAGCATTTAGTTTATAAAAATGCCATTTTTTTGGTGGTAAATATATTTAACATGACCTATTAGGAGCTTACTGACTTTTATTTTTCTTTATTTATAAAATAAATTCCTTAAATGCTACGAACTACAAAAGGAATTATGTATTTATAACTTTTATACGTCTTCTAAAAGCAGAGATGCCAAGTGCTCCGGACACCCCAAATTAATTTTAAAAGCGGTAAATAACTTCAAAGTAAGTTTTGCAAATATTTGACTATTTTTGCTTGCCTTTTAAAAGGCATAGCATGGCATAAGTGCTATAAAGTGGTGAATTATATAAACCTACGAATTATTTAGAAATAGTGGTGGATAGAAATCTACTAAATTGAATTTATTAAATCAAGAATCACAATTGGTGAACTACCACTTTAAAATATATATTTGCTGTCCGGAGCAAGTTGGCATCTCTGTAAAAGTGACAAATGGTTACCAATTTTATTCAAACTCACTTCAAGGGAGCTGAAGTTATTGAAAAATGGAAACCTAAATTAAAAGTGGTTAAACGTGGTGTTAAGTATACTTACCACGGGCTTCAAAAGGGTTAATCTCTTCGAGACGAGCATGCATTGTATGAATTCTAAGATTAGCAGCAATCGGGGTAAAAAAAAGACATAAAACTGGTAGGCATATATCCTTAGCACACCTGCCAACTCTTCCGGATTTTCCGGAAGATTTTATTTTCATATTTAAAGTGGTAGCAATACTCATGCTATTCCAATAAACTTTTTGAATTATAATAATAATTATAAATGAGTTTGACCACCACTACATATAAATAATTACAATAAATATATTAAAAAATAATAATCTTTGCGCACGTGAATTTCAACGGGATCAAAGTGTAAATATATTTCTGAGTTAGATTCTTTTTCGTTTATTGTTTTACAACCACTCTGAAAATCAATTCTCGGAAAGAGTGAAAGTTGGCAGGTATGCTTTGCAATTTATATATGGGGGGGTAAATATTAATTCACCACTACTCAGTTCAAGATATAAATTATCTAGTTAAATTCTGAAATAGCATTGATAAGATATTATAGAATTAAAGTATTAGATCTATATGAAAGTTCTTTCCGCGAAAGTACACGCCTCCTTTTATTCCTTTCAGAGTAATGCAAAACGATCTCTCATAAAAGAAAATTACAAGGTATTAGATCTTTAACTTAAGGGTATTGTTTTATGTGACGTAATGAGTATACATGACGTAATGTACAGCATATGGGACGTAAAAGAGCACACGTGCTCATTTTTTTTTACTTTTTTTCTAACCATCCTTAAACAGCCGATAAAAGTTTGAGTTTACAACTAGCAACATTCAACTCCTTAACCTTGTAATTTTGAACCTAATCCAGGAGACAAGGGAACTCCTGGACCAAGTATTGGGAAAAATTTGCCATTGTGGAGGAAATTTTGATGGAACTGACCCACATTTGCGTTGCATAGAGAGAAAACCACGAAAACCTTCCACGGTTAGCCACCTGGCTCTAACCCATAATTCGACTATCACTGAGGATCCTTTGCATCAGCACTGTGGTCGGTGTGAGCCGAGTGAGGAGTTCGTATCGACAAGCCATAGGTGGAGTCCAAACCCGAATCACCTAATTGGGAGATGAGTGCTCTATACTCTGAGGCACCATGGTTCACATATTCAAACTTGAAAGGAAATTTAATTGCTCAATCGTAACTACCATGATGACTTACATTTCAAATTATTCTTATTTATAGCAAACACATCCCTTGCATTCACTTCCATACCTAAAAACTTTCTCTCATTCCGAGATTAGATTTTCCAAGTGACAGTAAATTAATTGCGAAAAAACTATCTTACTCGAAACTATATTTATATATTGTCCAACTTGTAATTCACTATCTAAAGACTATTATGCTTTTATATATTTATTGTATTTATTTATAAGTAGGGGTCAAAGTTTATAAGTAATATGAATTAACCGGTTAATGCGCAGCGTCATATATCTAGGACAGTTCCTTTTTCAAAGACATTCATTGTGGTGGGAAACTTTTTTCAGCATTTTCATTTATCTGGGTGAATTAAATGATTCTCAGATACCGCAATGATTTAGTTATTTCTGATTAGATCTAGAATTATAAGGTGCAAGTACATTTTGATTTATCAATGACTTTTTGAATGCCCTAACAGTAGAAAAATCAATTAATTTCGATAATATATAATACCACTTTTTCCATAAAGCCACTTTTTGTATCATTTCAATATATAAATTTGGGACAAAACGGGTTAATGGAATAATATGAGTTCATTACTACTTCAGAGATGCCAAACTTGCTCCGGACAGCAAATAAATATTTTGAAGTGGTAGTTTATCAATTGTGATTCTTGGTCCAAATAATTCAATTTAGTAGATTTTTATTCACCACTATTTCTAAATAATTCGTAGGCTTTTATGATTCACCAATTTTAACACTTATGTCATGCTATACTTGTTCAAAAGCAAGCAAAAATAGTCAAATATTTGCAAAATTTACTTTGTAGTTATTTACCGTTTTCTTAATTATTTTGGTGCATCCGGAGCCGTTGGCATCTCTACTACTTTGAATATGAGAACAAAATCGTTCGTGAAATTTGTAACAGTGGACAACTATGCACTTTTAATAGTTAATTGAAAAAATATGCTAGAAAAAGTAGCTATTTTTTATTCATTTTCAGTAAAAATTTGAATTTTGTTAGTCGCCACGTTAAGCATTTTCAGTCGCCCACGGCAACTCTTTAACTATTAAGATACAATTTTTCTGGCGATATTGGGGATTGTGAATTTATTTTTAATATAAGGAAATGGTTATTAACCTAACCACTAAAATTGATTTTTACCTGAGATTTTCAATAACGGTAGACGCACTATATTACGATTAAAAATAAGGGAGAAAGTTTAAATCCAATTGCCCCTGAAATGGTTAAATGGAAAGAAAAAAATAATTATAAAAATTGTAAAATAGTTTGCCAGAACTTGAAGAACTATGATTAAAAAGACTTTTTTATGAGACTCAGAATTTTAATGCACTCTAGTACACAAAATATTTTAAAATAGAATATATATATTAAACCTCGGTTTAAGAGTTTAAAAGTCAGTCCAATTTGTATAATAAATTTTTCTAGTGGCAACAAAATTTATATATATATATATATATATATATATATATATATACGGTTATATATATATATATATATATATATATATATATATATATATATATATATATATATATATATATATATATATATATATATATATATATATATATATATATATATATATATATATATATATATATATATATATATATATATATATATATATATATATATATATATATATATATATATATATATATATATATATATATATATATATATATATATATATATATATATATATATATATATATATATATATATATATATATATATATATATATATATATATATATATATATATATATATATATATATATATATATATATATATATATATATATATATATATATATATATATATATATATATATATATATATATATATATATATATATATATATATATATATATATATATATATATATATATATATATATATATATATATATATATATATATATATATATATATATATATATATATATATATATATATATATATATATATATATATATATATATATATATATATATATATATATATATATATATATATATATATATATATATATATATATATATATATATATATATATATATATATATATATATATATATATATATATATATATATATATATATATATATATATATATATATATATATATATATATATATATATNTTTTTTTTTTTTTTAATTTTTTTTTTTTTTTTTTTTTTTTTTTAAATAATATGTTGTTTGTTATTTTTTTACTTATTATTTCCCACCCCCTATTTTTCTTTGTTTTATTCTTCATTTTGAACTTATATATATATATATATAGTTTTGTACCATTGTGTATCCGAAAGTTTGAACGGAGTAAACAATAAGTAAAAAAAATATTAATTTGTTCTTAATTATCAATGTCTTTATTAAATTAGCCACATGGTCAGTCGCTGAGTAAGTAAAGAAGAAAATTAAACTGACAAAGGTTAAGTATATGTCTTAAATGCAAGAGTCTCAAAGCTGTCGCGCATGTGTTAGTTATATTTTTTAAGAATTATTCCTTAAGTAGATATTTAGCGAGTATATCTGTTTTATTCCATTTCACCTTAAATTTCTTCCAATAAGCGTTTCGGTCTGTTCGACTTTGCAAAAGCTCCTTGACAAGAAAATTCCGTGTACATGAAACTGGACTAAAGCACCATGATAAGACGTGGCCCAGCTATAGTAATTACTGCAAGTTATTCTGCAATTAAATTTTTACAGTACGAAGCAACATAAAAAAAAATTAAATTAAAGTAAAAAATATCAGGAAATGCAGCCGTCTATTTAGATAATGCGAATATAAATGTAGACGATGGTAAGCGCAGAAGAATAATAACAAACTATATTTTAAAGTTAAAAGTAATTTTAATCTTGCAATATTTGCACTTTTTTAAATCTGCATTAAATAATACACAAATCCATAATCGATCCGTTATTTTGAATAGGAAAATTTTTTAAATTGACAACTAATCAGCTTGTTTAACCTATTAGGAAATGCGCTTTCGAAATAAAATAAAAAAATAAACAAAAATAGAGAAACAGTAAATCTTTCTGAAACTTTGCAATTTTATTTACGTTTTGCCCCTGAAATATATTTACAATTTTCACAGAAGACACTTCTGAATCTTCTATTTCCACATAAATACACCTATATAGTGTCAAAAATGCTAAATCATCTCACTAAAAGGCGCTTTTTCGGAACACATTGTACAAAGAAAAGCCTCTTAAAAGGAAATTCAAATGTTAGTAATAGAAGTCTGACAGAAAGTTACTGGAAAATGGTGACAGTAACAAGGCGTCGCCATCAAAAGTCTTTAAAAGTATAAAACTAAAATAAAAACATCATGGAAAAAATAAAAATAAAAACTTATATTCTCCTCCAATGAGAAATAAAATTTCAAAACGCATCTGCTGTAAGCTTAGAGTTTATAATATCGATCTAATATGAGATCGAGGCTTTTTGGCAGAAGAGAAAATATTAAAATATTTTGACCGCTGTTTTGAAATGCATTTTGGAGAATTCGACGTCAGTTTTGTTGCTCAGTGATTTATCATAATTTTGCGAAGTAGCTTTCGGCTCAGATAAATGCGCATATTTATTTAAATTTCTTTTTGGGACATGCCCCGGCACTTTTCTTCCAAACCAAAGGATGACGTTCTACCGAAGACTTTTCTCAATGCTCTTCAATACAAAACAGACTTATACTTTTCGATAGATGTCTTTTTCTCCAGCCGCATAAATGATGGATAGTTCTATGCCATCATAAACAGTGTCAGTCAAAATCGACAATTTAGGTTGCTGAAACAATTCTGAACCAGGACTGAAGATTCACTGAAGCCATGTTTGGTGAATTTTGTAACTCCCTATGTACTAGGAAAGTCTCATATATATATATATATATATATATATTTGTAATTTT
>NC_092215.1:36732939-36766086 GCF_043381705.1 Parasteatoda tepidariorum
ATATATATCTGTGTGTGTCAAATATTTTCTATTTACTAAAATGGACTTCATTTAGATATTTTTTTTCATTTCTTGTCTACTAAAACTATTACAAAAATCATCCAAGCAGAAAACTATATAATAATAGTAAAACAATTTATTTCATTTTAATGTTAACTTTACATCCAATAATGCTTTGTCTGAATTGAGTTGCGTATCTATCTGGAAAAAAAATGGGTAACTATAGTTTGCTTACCATTTCTTTCAACTAAGAAGAATGAAATCTCAAATTACTTCTCCGGTAAAAAACCTTTCTACGAAAAATCAATAAGAGCTCGAATGAGAATGTAATTATACTTACAAAGAAAACAAATCAGTAGTTAGTTTGGTATAGTTATGTCAAGAAAAGAGCCAGGTTTTTCGAGGAAAATGTTAAGCAATCTTTTTAATAATAACGCCTTATAATAGAAAGAGGAATATTCCAAAATGAATTAATAAATAAAATAAAGGGACCTGGGAAGATGTATTAATATTTTAAGAATATTTTCCTCTTTTCAACAAATTTAATTTGCAAAATATAATATTTAGTTTAAAGATTAATAAAATATATGCTTAACTAAGCAGAAATATTTTTTTTCAAAAATTATTTAAATTATATAAAATGGTATTAGATATAAACGGTAATAGCAATTTTTATGTATGTTACCGTTAAAGTATATAGTGCAGTTATTTCACAGAATACCTAGTTATTCCATGAAATAACTGATCGTGTCCGTTAAAGTGTGTAATATGTTATTAATTTGACACTTTAGCTAGTTATTCTATGAAATAACTAGGTATTCTATAAATTAACTAATGAGAGACAGTTCAAGTGTAAAATAAACAATTTATCTAAAATGAAATAACTAGGTATTCTATAAATAAACTAATGACAGACAAGTAATATGAAAAAGAAGCAATTTATCTATATTATGCAGCGTATAAATAGTATTTATGGAAACGTACCATAAATTCATTTGTTACAACAATGATTACTAAAATGACACTTGGAATTACAAAGAACATTATTTCTAAGACAAAAACATTTTTTGTTGACACACTAGGTTTTACACAACATTTTTTAAATCCCTGACCAGTACCTAAACTTTGAGCTGTAGCAACCTACCGGTATTTTACACTTTAACGGGCTGCACATCGTTATTCTATGAAATAACTAGTTAAACCATAAAATACAAGAGAGTTTTACACTTTAACGGACACGATCAGTTATTTCATGGAATAACTAGGTGTTCTATAAAATAACGGATTTCATACTTTAACGGTAACATGTATAATAATTTAGAATAATTGAGTAAATAAATTTTAATAAATTAAATTCGGAAAAAAACGCGAAAGATGACTAAAGCATTTTTAGAGCGTCAGTGTAGAATGCAATTAATTTTGTTAGCATTTTTTTAAATAACCCATACCCGTCCAATTCAATTATTTTCAAGATTGAATTTTCCTGGCGGAAGTAAATATGTCACTAAAAAAAACATAAAATACTGTTGTAGGTAAACAATAAAATATATATATAGGTGTGTTTCTGCGAATTATTAGCCTGTAGTGCAGGAGATACATTTAATTTATGAATCGAAAATAGAAACAATTTATAAATTTTATAATCACTTTATCTATGAATACTAAATACTGAGGAACATTCATTGTGATAGAAATCTATGTTAATATATTCTCTAATGCGAAGGCCAGACTTGCAATATTTTTAGCCGCAGTGACAAAATAGCTGATTTTGTCAACAAAAATCCATTCATTTTAATAATTCAGTTGAAAATTTTTAACACAGTTATTTAACACGTTCACACCGGGTGTTGCACCTGAAAGCAAAGGAAAGAAAGAAAGGAAAAGAGAAAATACTGGTAGAAGAGCTATTTCAATATTAGATAATATTCGGGAGGAGTTAAACTATTCTCAACAATAACAATTCACTGTAAGGAAATTTCTCACGGCGAAGAAGCAATTCAATATAAAAATTGCATCTGTTAAAAACAATTGGTAGTTATGGATTTTTATTATTCCTGGGGAAAAAACTAAAAAATGAAATTTATTTGTTACCAGTTTTGACTCCGGTGAGCCACCCGATGAGACAATCTAGCGTGACCCACGGGTGGGTCACCCCGGCGTGAACTGAACGTGTTAAAGTAAAAATACATTTGAACGGTAGTAGTTAGTATAAACATTTTGTTTTATTCATCTTTTTCTACCAGTTCTTAATTTTTTCTGTTACTGTCTCAGAGGACACTAACGTTTTAAATGAAGATATTAGTGAATGAAACAGGGGTGAAGCATTTTCTGCAGTACTTATTAATCAAGCAAAATTATATAAAGTGGTAGTAAAAATATGGATATATTTTATAAAAAATAATTGTTTTTAATTTTGCTTTAATTTTAAAATCAATGAGTTAACTTTAACACAATTAATTTTCATTTTAACAAAATTAATTTCTGATTAGAATTATAAATAGAATTTTTATTTTAAATTTTGCTTAGATATTCTTAGTAAGTAAATTTTTTATCAACTTCTATAATTCCTTTCAAAACAATTTTTTCTTAGATTTAACTGAGAATATTTTATTAAAATAAAGACATTTATGAATTTAAACTATTTAATAGGCATTAAAGATAATTCATAAATTTAAATTAATTAATCTATATTAAATGCAATTTTTAAATATCAAAATTATTAGACTTAAAGTAATTTATAAGATAATAATTTACTAGTGAATAGAATATTTCCTTTAAATTTTCTTCGATGTTCTCAAAATGTAACTTCATTTGTATAACTTTTTAAAACATTTTTCAAAATATTTTTTCTTCAAATTCTACTGAGAATATTTATTAACATAAAGTCATTTATGATTTTAAAATATTTGATAAACATTAAACATAATTCATAAACTTCAAATAATTAATAGATATTAAATATTATTTATTGTATTTATCATAATTTAATAAATATTTATCCATAATTTGTCAATATTAAGTTACTAGTGTGGGAAACTGATCAATAGAATATTTCTTTTAAATTTTCTTCGATATTCTCAAAATATAACTTCATTTGTCTAACTTTTTAAAACATTTTTCAAAATATTTTTTCTTCGAATTCTACTGAGAATATTTATTAACATAAAGTCACTTATGATTTTAAAATATTTGATAAACATTAAACATAATTCATAAACTTTAAATAATTAATAGATATTAAATATTATTTATTATATTTATCATAATTTAATAAATATTTATCCATAATTTGTCAATATTAAGTTACTAGTGTGGGAAACTGATCAATGGAATATTTCTTTTAAATTTTACTCCGATATTCTCAAAAAGTAATCTTTTTATCACTTTTTAAAATGTGTTTCAAAATATTTTTTTCCTCGAGATCTACTGAGAATATTTTATTAACATAAAGACATATTGAAAAAAACTGATATTTCTGAAAATTTTCATCTTTATTATACAGGGTAGCAAAAAATCTGTATTTCAACAAAGGTTTATTATACTAGGCTAAGCTCCTACTCGGCTACTGATACTCAAAAGGGGTTTAGAACGTTGCACTTTCAATAGAATGTGAAATCGTTTTAGAGACACTCTTCGTTCGATTCTATGTAAAATTTTTCTTTTTCGAACTTTGAAGGGTGCAAATCCAGCCAAACTGTATTGGAAATTGAACTGCCTAGATGAGGAAGTCTTTTGGCTATTTCAATGAAATTCGGCTACACTCTAGCCTTAACCCCCTGAAAGATTAAATGAATAAAAATTACTTTACGCCATTCTTTCTTAGATCTTTTGCCTTTGCCATATTCGATAGAAAGATCCTAAGAATTTTTCCCTTTATCCCTTTTTTAGTATTTCCTCTATGCCCTGATCATCTCGCTTTCTTTTTACTTCTTGCCTTTCACATTTGAAATTTTTCCCATCATGCATCGATGATTCTTTGAATCTAAGTGATTGGGTAGTGAGTGTGATGAGTTTCATTCTATTGGACTTCTTGGATTGAACATTTATTGCCTGCGTTTTTAGATCGTGGGTGAAAAAGTTATTGTGATATATGGTAATGCTTTGGCATGGTTATTATTACTTTCTTTTGTTTTATGCAGTAAAACATTGTTTTTAAATCACCCTGCTGTACTGATTTCCCATGCAATGTATAGATTTATGATGAGAGGCATACATAAACTAAAACAATACTTCAAAATAATCAAACAGCAATTTTCAGAAAAATTCGTTTACATGTAATGTTATGTTGAATTACGTTAGGATGTGTTTTATCGTAAAAGTTGCATTGCGTTTCATAACATAAAATATTCTGGGCAGTAAAATAAATTTAGTTTTTGATATATTGCTTGATATGTTGGTTAAAATTATTTTTAACCATATATTTTATTGATAAGCGATAAGAACTTTTGTACTTGAATAAATGTTACTACTGTTTTAGCAACCATGACCCATGCTTTATATAAAATGAAACTGATTGGCTGTCTGGAAAAAGGTCATGTGTCACATTTTAGAAGTTTAGAATATTATTGTTTGTCATATTGTGGGTACATTAAATTTTGTCCTACACTGAAAAATATTACTTTTTATTGTTTTTTTTGTTGTTGACATCTAGTTTCAGTCAGGTAATAATAAACTTATTCATCTTCAGAAATGAAAAAAAAGGCTTTGGGTATCTATGGTCAACAAATTAAAAATAACAACAGTCTGAATAGGATTAGATTCATACAACCTTAAAATCACAAATAGTAATAGCCATTTCAAATTGCAAATTCTTCTAAATAAGATATTAGTATGGCAGTTTTCTCTGTTTTCTCCAATATTTTAAGGATCAATTGAATTGCGTTGAGAAAAGTTAAGCTTATTAAAAAAATGCGTTTTAGTATATCTGTTACTGTGATTGGAATATCATCATCAGAAATCAGTAACCATTTTTACAGTTAGATTCACGTACTAGCAAGGCTGACACGGGCGACTAAAAATTCTAAAAATGCTGACTAAAAAAATTCAAACATATATTAAAAGAAATTACTCTTAGCTACTTTATATAAGATAGTAGTCTCTTCAGTTCACTGTAATACAGAGACTTAGACTGAGTGATGATACGGAGTCCCTGCTCGCTGAGCGGGTACTCTACTCCTTTATCTGTGATGATGTGCTTGGGCACTGTTGTTAGTAGGTAATGGTACTGTCGTTAATAGGTAATATAAGAAAAGTAACAGAAGCTCTGATAGACTTTAGTTTACACATAAAGCAGAAATGCTAATTGCTCCGGACACGCCAAAATAATAAAAAAAAACGGTAGATAACTACAAAGTAAATTTTGCAAATATTTGATTATTTTTGCTTGCTTTTAAAAGATATAGCATGGCATAAGTACTTGACTTGATATATGGTGCAGCAGAATACCTCACTCCGTGTGACGAACTGGTATAATGAGAATTAATGCATACCCTCCAACTGCTACGGAATTTCCGTAGTTTCAGAAATCTTCTTTTCAGACGGTAGCAAAATTAATGTCTTAATATTTAAAAAAAATTAATTTTAGCGTAACTTGTCCACTATTACTTATAAAAGTGCAGGCCATATGGCTAGATTCTTAAGTTCTGATAAAAGTTTTATGAGAGATCCATTTGCTTTAAAAATTTCTACTTTGGTTCGCTACCACTAGAAAAAATTATTTTCAAAATCCTCATAAGTTGGAGGGTATGTAAATTGCATTGGCAAAGTAAAGATGCGAGTGTTGGCTGTGGAGCCTCTGAAAACATACAGCATACCTGCCAACTCTTCCGGATTTTCAGGAAGATTTTATTCTCATATTTAAAGTGGTAGCAATACTCAGGTTATTCCAAGTAACTTTTGGAATTATAATGATAATTATAAATAGGTTTCACCACTACATATAAATAATTACAATAAATATATGAAAGCATAATAATCCTTGGTCAAGCGAATTTCAACGGGACCAAAATATAAATATATTTTTCAGTCAGATTGTTTTTCGTTTATTATTTTACAACCACTCTGAAAATCCATTCTCGGAAAGAGTAAAAGTTGGCAGGTATGTTACAGTCATATCTGAGCAAGCCATAAGTACTATAAAGTGGTGAATTATATATGTCTACGAAACATTTAGAAATAGTGGTGGATGAAATTCTACGAAATTGAATTTATTAAACCAAGAATCACCATTGATATTACCTCCAGAGAAGCCAACTGCTCCAGACACGCCAAAATAATTGAAAAAAAGGTAAATAACTACAAACTAAATTTTGCAAATATTTGACTATTTTTGCTTGCTTTTAAAAGGTATAGCATGACAGAAGTACTATAAAGTAGTGAATTATATAAGCCTACGAATTATTTAGAAATAGTGGTGAATAAAAATTTACAAAATTGAATTTATTAAACCAAGAATCACAATTGATAAACTACCACTTTAAAATATATATTTGCTGTCCGAAGCAAGTTGGCATGTCTGTACCTCTTTACTATCAAAATTGATACTATCAGAATTGAAACTTCCACTTTAAATATATATTTGTTGTCCGGAGCAAGTTGGCATCTCTGCATAGAGTCAGGTTTAATCTGAATTTATCACAGCGTAGGTGGGGCGGGATGATATACAGAAACTGTTATTCTTTTAAATAGAAACAATTTGAAATGCCAGTTATAGTGATAGTTACGATTGAATATTTAACACGTTCACGCCGGGGTGACCCACCGCTGGGTGACGCTAGATTGTCTCATCTTGGCAGCGCACCGAAGTGAAAACTAGTAGCAATAAATTTCATTTTTCAGATTTTTTCCGGGAATAATAAATCCGTAACTACCAATTCCTTTTAACGGATGCAATTTTTATATTGAATTACTTCTTCGCCGTGATAAATTTCTTCTTAGTGAATTGTTATTGTTGCGAATAGATTAACTTCTCCCGAATATTGTATAATATTGAAATAGTTCTTCTACCAGTATTTTCTCTTTTCCCGTACCAGTATTTTCACTTTTCCCGGCCTGAACGTGTTAAAGAGATTCTGTACAAACAAAAGTAAATTGAGTTTTCACCACTTTTCAGATTTTTAATCGTCTGTGACATCCCTGTACTAGGAATATTTCGCCTTAGTATGCGGATTTTTTGGACAATGCCATAAATGGAGTACAGCCAATTTTAACGAAATACTCAACTTTGAAAACTTCAGTAAAGATAAAAAGTATAGACCAATAGTTGCACATTTCCCCTTTCAAAACAAATAACAGTTCCCTACTTTGAATCTTACCTGGAAAATGAATATTCAAGGTGTTTCCTCATGCTGGCATATTTTTATTCATCCACAACTACAACTAATAATTTTGAAGCAAACAAAGCTTAGAGTGCTTGAAGTGAATATTAAGCAACCACACTGCCTGCTAACCACAAAGACTCAATACAAAAAGAACCCAAATTCATGATGAATGGGAAAAGGGGCGCTTCGCGGTCCAGGTCAACGCCTCCTATAACTTAAAGCCTCCACACGGTTTTGTATAAGTAGTCCCATCAGACCACTGTGAAGGTAAACCAGTTTACGAAAGAGCTATTTAATCGAAAATGTATTAAAAATTAGAAAGTGGTAGCAAATATATGTCAAAAAATTCGTTTATTTTATGAACATGATTGTTCTGTCTTATTTGCTTGTCAACCATTGCAGATTCGATTCTCAAATATATATGATAAATTTCTCTCCGCGACTTTTAAAATAGAATTTGGATTTGTGAGCACAACTGGTTCACTTTTTAAATTGCCTGCGCAGACTACTTATAAAATACCATATGGAGGCTTTCTGATGTAGTTGGTGATGCCCAATGCCCAGGTGCTCAGCTAAGTCGCACTACTAGGACAGGGATCTCTCCCTAGTATAAGAATCTCGGATCACTAGAATGAGATTATTTTAACTACGATATAATTTTTAAAAAATGCCATTCAATCTTAAGTTTTTATTTTCTTGCATTGCTGTAAGCTAATCGCATTGTTGTATATGAAATTTATCCAACCATTAACAGTTCCTTATTTATTTATTGGTATAACATACATTTTCAGGTTTGTGTGCTCAATTAATGCTTTTAAACCTTTCTCAAGTAGAAGGACCGATAGCACAATACTGGGAAGGATATCATAAAAATACATTCTGCGTACCTCCACGCTGCATGCAACGCTTGAAGGGCAATATCACGCTGCCATGGGAGACCCCAAACAATTCCTTTAAACAGAAATTTTGTTATCGCTCGAAAACATTTTCCTAGAAAGTGGATCATAGGTGGTAATGTATTAAATTTAAATGTAAAATGGTCGATTAAACTAAAGACACTAAGAGGCATATTAAGCAGGAAAAACTGCTTAATGCGCGGAGAGATATTCTGCCGGGTGTATCAGTCTGAACAGGCCTGAAAGCGAGACGCAAAAGAGAAAACACTGGTAGTAGAATTATTTCAATAACATATAATTTTCGGGAGGATTAAATCAATTCTTAATAATAAAAAATTCATCACTGTTAATTTTCTCTCGGAGAAGAAGCAATTAAGTACAGAAATGTTATCAATGGAAAATATTGATAGTTATGGATATTTTATTACTCTCGAACAAAAGCTAAAAATTAAACTTATTTGTTATCAGTTTTCACTCTTTTCCGTCTGGATACATATGGACTTTCAGCCCTGTTAGTCAATCGAGATCTCTTTACCGAAACTATCCCCATTTCGAGATCTCTTTACCGAAACTATCACCAGCCAATTTTCATTCTTTTCGAGAATGGATTTTCCAAGTGGTAGTAAAACAATTACCGAAAAACTTTCTTCCTCCAAAATATATTTATATTTTAATCAGGTTGACATTCGCCATTGTAAGGACAAATATGCTTTATATTTGTTGCAATTATTTATATGTAGTGATGGTCAAACAGATTTAAAATTATTATTATAATTCAAAAAGTTTAGTGAAGTAACATGAATTTCGCTAGCACTTTAAAAATGAAAATAATTGGCAGCTATGCCATTGTCAAATGCGCAAAATATTTTGGTCTGGTCACGTCAAAAGAGTTATCATCAAAGCACAGGCAGCCTGCCACAAATTACAAATCCTTCTTCAGAAACCTAAAATGGAACTCAGACTTAAACGCATGCTCTACATCTCAATGACCCATCCCATCCTAACTTATGCATCTCCAGCTTGGTGTAACATCTCCACATCACTCCTAGAAAAACTCAAAAGATGCCAGAACAAAATACTCAGGAAAATGGATGGTTTAGATGGTTTATCCGAAGATGGTTTATCCGAAATAAAAACTTACATCGCGATTTCAACATAGATTTCTTAGATCATCATATTGCAAAGTTAAATTACAAATTTTTTGAAAAAACAAAAAATTGTGACATCGCATTATTCGATGAAATTTTTAATTTTGAAAACTTGAGAGAAGACGTAAATCTCAGGCCGATGGCAGCTTATTTTGTAGTGATCTAACTTTGTCCGAAATACAATTCACTCCAATTTGCATTCCAATTACCAGAAAGAGCAACCTTAAAGACAACATTACAAGATGGATGGGAAAGAGGCCGCTAACGGCCTCAGGCGCCCAGATAAAGTGTGGTGATGATGATGATGATTATAGTCAATCGAGATCTAAATATAACGGCACATAAAGTGCCTGTAATCCAAAAGCGGCAACTCCTCATGTTACCTATGGTATTTTTTTAATGTAAACTTTATAAAAATGACTGTAAAAAATTATTTTAAGTTTTTTTTAACTTAGTAAAGCTAATAAGCTGATATAAAAATTATTCACGTATGATGTATACACATACCATTTTTCACAAAATATATTTTACAAAGCCCAAAATTTTTTTTTAACAAAATGTTGTTGAATTCGAACCCTTTTGGCAATGAATGCGTTAAAGGCTAACTTTTTTTAAACTTAACTTTTTTTCTAGGTGGGGATTTTCTCCTTCTTTTTAAAAGTAGGCGTTATTCTTATAGATAACATTTTTCGGAAGACTTAATATCATTAATAATTTATGATGCACCTGAACGTTTTGATTTTTCAAGAAAACTTTCAAAATGAACATACTTGTGTTAACAATCCTTAATTTTTTTAAAAAAAATCATGAAAAAATTGATCCTTAAAAGGAAGCTACACCAGCAGAGAAACTTTCCATCGTAGATTCTGTTTCACTTCTATTAGTAACTAAAATATAAAGTATCAAAAAAGTGAGTGAAGGCAAACCTAGAGTAAGCCGCGGAGCTCCAAGTACTGAAAAAAAATGCAAACAAGTTATTGGATGAGAACTTCCCCATTACGTAACCCTAAGTTATCCTCTTATTATTTATTTTTATTTAAACAATTTAAATATTTCTTTTCATTATTCAAAATTTTCCGGCTTACTCTTGATTTAATTGAAGTCAATTTTTCTATATTTTAAGCTTAAAATTACTTATGGAAGTGAAAGAATTTGCGATGAAATGGTTGTCCCATATTTCTCATAATTGGTGATGCTTAACAATGATTTGTCGAAGGTACAAGACAATAGTGTTTACCATTATGTACTAGTAAAATTAAATTTACTATTTTTATACATAATCAAGCAATTGAAATATTTTAAACCATAGTTTCAGAGAACACTAGAAAATGAATTATAGTCTTAGCACAAACGCCTTACTACTTTTTTAATAAAATTTTTTTTAACATAGCCACAAAATGTGCCACAGTAGTAAAGATACCAACTGCAGAGATGCCAACTTGTTCCGGACAGCAAATATATATTTTAAAGTGGTAGTTTATCAATTGTGATTCCTGATTTAATAATTTAAATTTAGTAAATTTTTTCCACCACTATTTCTAAATAATTCGTAGGCTTATATAACTCACCACTTTACATTATTTATATCATGCTATACCATTTACATACCCTCCAACTGCTACGGAATTTCCGTAGTTTCAGAAATCTACTTTTCTGACGGTAGCAAAATTAATGTCTTAATATTTAAAAAAAATTAATTTTAGCGTAACTTGTCCACTATTACTTATAAAAGTGAAGCCCATACGGCTAGATTCTTAAATTCTGATAAAAGTTTTATGAGAGATCCATTTGCTTTAAAAATTTCTATTTTGATTTGCTACCACTAGAAAGAATTATTTTCAAAATCCTCATAAGTTGGAGGGTATGCATTTAAAAAGCAATGCTAAAATAGTCAATTATTTACAAAATTTAGCTTGCAGATATTTTCCGTTTTTTTTATTTTATTATTATTATTTCTGTGAGTCTGGAGCACTTGGCATCGCTGCATAGCTTCTTTCAAAAGTTTTTTACGAATTATTAGTGAGTTTAAAAGTAAAACTTACAAAATAGGCGGCATGTTTGCCTACTACCTAAGGGTTTTACCTCGAGATAACTACAACAAACGTGCATTTTATATATTCGGCTGTGTATGTTTATATTGCAGGGGAGGGGAAATAATTTAAATCAAATTTACTGCACTAAAAACAATTTAAACCTCGCCAACCTCCAAAATTTTTTTAAGTTGTCATCTCTGCAGTAGTTTGGAAATTTCGGGTTGCAGAAAATTTAAAAACAACCTGATATGGCTCAGACATATTTTTTTATGATATTTCCATTAACATAATTTTTTGTGAACAGAGCACAAAAAATACAGACCACCCTGAGTAACGTTTGATCTAATGATCCGATCTTTACAATCTGGGACTCAATCTTAATGTTGTTGACCTCAACTTGTGGCAACAAGAGAGTGACCTCAACTTGTGGCTGACAATATATAAAATTATGAAATCAGATACAAAAACCTACTTTTTCTAAATAAACAATCGTTTTTTTCCGACGGATTCTGATTTCGAATACCCAAAATCTAGGAAATAACCTCAATCTGGAAAATGTGGTCCCAAAAGTGTTTGGTTAGGAGAGCTGTCCTAAATTTAGGCCCCATAATATAAATTTAATTTTTTGCGCTTCTCGTCATATCTCGAGAACTTTTTAAGCAAATTGAAAAATTTTACCCACGAAATTATAAAATTCATTGATTCAAAAATAATTCCATGCAAAAAAAATATTAAATATTTAATATTTTTTTAATGTCTTATTTGATGAAAGTTGAAAATTTTTGAATTGTAAGACATGCCATTTTCAACATCATTTTAAAGAATGTAGTTTTAAATGTCAAAATACAAAATAAAAATACGACTTTTTTAAAAAATTCGATTTCTCAGGAACTATTCGAGCGATTTCACTCAAATTCTATACCTTCCGGAAAATTTTACATTATTTTAGATTCCATACAATTTAAAATCTCTTTATAAATTTGTAATGAAAATTCTATATGAAGAATTGGCGTTTTCAAATAACTACTAAACGTATAAACTACAATGATGTTATACAAAATTCATTTTTATTCTAGAACGACTGAAATTTCAGGAATTTCTAATAATCCTTATAGATCCAGAATCATATTATAGACCTTAATATATTTCGAGCATGCACGAAACATGTCATATCCCCATAGAAACAAATTATTTCAGATAGAAGAACGAAGAAATTATCAGATCGATCATCGCAGAATTTTACGGAATCCATATTAAACGCATTCTTGAGTTTTATTGATAGTTAAGGAAGGGATAAATATATTACCTGCATTTCTTGGTAGTTGAAAAAAAAAGTTATATCCGTTATTATCAGTTTCGAAATCATGGTCACTAAATCATTTTTACAGGTCCGCACTATAACGGAAATACCAATACATTCTATGGTAGCTATGTTGTTAGATTGTATCATAAGCTATATTTAACTGCATTTATTAACGATGGTATACTACAAATTATACATTATTTTTTAATGTGCTTCTTCGAGCTTTTTTTATCTTTTTTTTTTAAATATATTAATATATATGTAGCATACCTGCCAACTATTTCGCATTTTGCGGGTGGCAGTCTCTTATAATATTTTCAAACTTGACAAATCTTCCAATTTTCCTTGAAAAATTTAAAGAATCACATCCTATTTTTCATTAACACGTTCACGCCGGGGTGACCCACCGGTGGGTCACGCTAGATTGTCTCATCGGGCGGCGCACCGGAGTAAAAACTGGTAACAAATAAATTTCATTTTTTAGTTTTTTTTTCAGGAATAACAAAAATTCATAACTACCAATTGTTTTTAACGCATGCAATTTTTATATTGAATTGCTTCTAAGCCGTGATAAATTTCCTTACTGCGAATTGTTATTGTTGAAAATAGATTAACTCCTCCCGAATACTATCTAATATTGAAATAGTTCTTCTACCAGTATTTTCTATTTTCCGCCCCGCTTTCAGGCGCAACACCCGGCGTGAACGTGTTAAATAAATAGAGTATAAAATAATGTTTACTACCCTTACATTTGAATAAACTAAACATAAGTATGATAGGCCTGCTGGATCTCTGATTCAGAGACCAGATGCTCCGGACACGCCAAAATAATTTTTAAAAAAGGTAAATGCCTGCAAACTAAATTTTGCAAACATTCGCCTGCGTGTTTTTCAAAAGGCATAGCTTGACATAACTGCCAACTTTTAATCCCTTCCATAATGGTTTTTCCCAGTGGTAATAATATGGAATTAAAATTTCAATTTTAAGCAAAAAGATACGTGGTATTTGAAAATGCTTAAGATGACGACTATGATGGTAACACATATTAATATTATATGCTTAACTTTTTTAAGAATAGTGGTGATCAAAATTATTTAAAAATTAAGTTTATAAAAGAAAAATAGTATATATTTACTACCACTTTAAATATGAAAATAAAATTTTACGCCAAATGCGTAAAAGTTGGCAGGTATGTAACTACTATAAAGTGGTGAATTATATAAGTTTATGAATTAGTTTGAAATAGTGGTGGATAAAAATATACTAAATTGAATTTATTAAACCAAGAATCACAATTGATAAACTGCCACTTTGAAATATTTAATTGCTGTCCGGAGCAAGCCTCCACACGGTCTTCTATAATTAGTCCGCGAATACTATTTAAAAAGTGAACCAGTTGTGCGAATGAACCCAAAACCTTTTATGAAAGTAATTGAGAAAAATTCATCTTATAAAGGAAAGTGGATAGCCTTCACAATGGTTTGATTGGACAACCTATAAAAAACCGTGTGGAGGCTTTCAGTTGTAGGAGGCGTTGAGCAAGTTCGCATCCCTGCTGATAGTGTTTTTACTTGTTGGCTAAGTTTCGCTGGCTACGTACACCAACCAACAATCGAATTTTCGTTGGCTTTACATTACAACTAGCAGATATGCGTTTTCTTTATAAGTCTTTTATAATTTTTATAATATAATATTGTGGTTGGGAAAGCCTCCTATAACTGAAAGCCTCCACACGGTTTTTTATAGGCAGTTCGATCAGACCACTGTGAATTATATCCACAGTCCGAACGAGTCACTTAATATAAAATCTAGTTAAAATAAGAAAGTGGTAGCAAATATATGACTAAAAATTTGTTTTATTCATGAATATTATTGGTTTGCCTTATTCACTTGTCATCCACTACAGATTCAATTCTCAAATATATATGATGAATTCTTCTCAATTACTTTTATAAAAGATTTTGGGTTCATGCGCACAACTGGTTTACTTTATAAATGGTCTGCGCGGACTACTTTAAAAGACCGTGCGGAGGCTTTTTAATGTAGGAGGTGATGGTAGGACTGGCGTTTGTGAGAACAGGAGTTAGAATCTAACCGGTCCACCATGTTCCATAGCAAATAAATACTTCTGGGAGTATTGAATTGGAGCTTGATCGTTATCCGGTTTAGGCCCAAATTACGATCTCCGGACGAATGAATATATGTATGAATGGATTCACCCTATAAACTGGTGTAACTTAAGTCGTGGCAGAAGTCGAATTCTTTCCAATAGATGGCGCCACTGGAAAACAAGAACAATCGTACCCACTCTGTTTAATGGCAGAAGACAACAGCAATATAATAATAATATTTTCGAGTAATAGGGTTTAAATGTGGGATTCTATCTTTAGTAAATTCGACTAACCACTATTTTACTCCTAACTCTATCACAATAATTGAAACGTTTATGTGATATGCCGCTTTGTGACAGTTAATCAGTGTTAAGCCTTTTAAAAATTTGCCATTATTAGCTGAAATATCTACAAATTTTAGTTTGTAGTTCTCTACTGTTTTGTAAACATATTTTTCTGAATCCCGAGCTATTGTCATATCTGTTTGTATTTCACAACCACTTTGGAAAATCAATTTCGGAAAAAGCTAAAATTGACAGGTATGCATTATTAAAATGAAATTACAACAGATTATAAATTTAATATTTTCTCTAGTTTCATCTCTGAAAAAAACTTTGTTCCAGACATTAAATATAAAACGACGAAACATGTCATATGTTTATGTTTTAAATTTTGTGACGTTGCACTATTTTTAAACCCTAATTAAAGGCGCTTCGACTACTAAAAGTTAAGCACAATATATGCAATAAATAAACACAATAGAAAAAAAAAGAGTTTTTCGAAATCAATATTTTTTAGACACTCATCTAATGTCCTTGAGACTCGAGAAAGTAAAAATAAAGTACCCTTAATTAGAATAAATTGATCTAATGATCGGACGTAGTAATCCTAAAAGGAAATCTTTATGTTGGGAGAGACGTGTAAAATGTACCCTAATTAACTAGTCGTTAATTAATACCTTCAAATAATTGAGTTCAAAAATTAGACACATTCTTTAATGAATAAATATAAGCTTTTTGACGAATTTTGCCGCAATAACCCATTTATACCTTGCCATGAGTAATCGAAGCTTATTGAAAAGGGTCTTTTCAAATCTTTCATAGATAAATGCTTAACCCGTTATTTGAATATCTAACTGAAAGAGCAAGATAAGTGATATTTTCAGGACTAGCTAAAATGAGGGTAAGAAAAAAAAGTGGTATCTGAGCTATTTTATGATAGATTCATTAGAAGGCAGGGCTAATAATTTTTAGCCTTTGCTTATTTACAATTACCTAATTGGAAATAAATATCTACAGAGATGCCAACTTACTCCGCTTTGCAAAATAATATTTTCTAGCTGTAACGAAATTTAAGTTATTTTTAGTTCAGTATTTTTAATTTTAAATAATTTTTCCCCCACAAAATATCAAAAATTATAAAAATCATATAAAATGCAACCTAAAAGCATTAATTATTTGGTTACTGTTTTTTAAAGTATGCGTAACTGTGCTTATTTTGCAAGTTATACTATTTAATTCGCTACCACTTCATTAAAACTTTTCCAGAGAACAGAGCAGTTGGCATCCCTGTATCTTAAATGTATACTCAAAACAAAATGGGTCAGTTATTTTAACCCCTTGCACTACAAGTTTTATAAAATGCTTTTTGAACTAATCTAGGAACTAAATTATATAAAATACACATTACGGTATTTTTGAGCAATTTTTGAAATTCTATATTTATCGTCATACGGGGTCTTAATCATAATTTGCTCAAGGACTTTAGGCCCCGAAAGAGCCTTTTACCTTTCCATCCTGATATTACTAAGACTTTAAATATTTAAATACAGAGATACATAAAAATAAAAAAAAATAAAATGTCTTTTAAAGTCATTTCATAGATGCAGATATAGTTTATTACGAAGCTGCTATTGCAGCTCCACAAGAGCGTCAGCCACACCTTTAAAATTAGCATAAAGATAAATCGAAGCAGCACCATAAAAAAGGCATTTTTAGATTATGAATTAGGGAAATAAATTTTTTTATTTAATTAAATTTTTTTTTAGATAAAATTGCATCATTTGCGAAAAAGTGAGAATAAGCCTAATATTTGCGTCTTCACCTAGCATTTCTGCTTCAAATAATTTATTAAAATTTGCTGCAATTAGGGGCCTTTTAATTTCTAATAATGTGTTTACTGATTCTTATTAAATAATATATTTTTTTAAATTTTAAATTGTGACTGTTAATTGTGCTTCAGATGTGACATCGGAGTGCAAAGAGTCAAAACCTAAGTTAAAGCAAGAACAATTCTGTTGCATTAAACGCATCCACATTGATGCAACCTTTTTTTTTCCTGATAAATAAATGCCTCTGAAAACGTCACATACATGTTTTTTCCCACTTAACTCTTCATTCATCATCGATTCTTTAAAATATTAATAACATATTTCATAAATTAAAACGTGGAGGAAAAATATTTTTACCTCAGTAACAATTAGTTGCAACATTTGAATATTTTTGTACTGATTATTGGTGTTGATGATTTTTTGATTTCGTTTGAAAAAAATTTTTTTTCTTAAGATTTTACATTTTTATGCTATCAAACAACAACATTTACGTACCAAGCATCCCCTCCTTAATTCAATCCCAAATTAGTTTCCAAAATCTAAAATTCGCATCTTTTTAAGCATCGCCCCATTTTCTATGGTCTTTTTCACCAGTAATCGCTTAAAACTAGCTTCTAGCTAATGAATCGTGAATTCTTTAGTAGCATAATTTTACTGATGACTATCTACTAATCTGCATCGGAAGTTATTTATGACTCCACCTATTTGAAATGTAGCAGTGAATTTGAGACAAAAGTTTCGACCTAAAAGTAACAACTATTTTGAAACTCCTAAACATAATTTACAATCATGAAATTAGTTCTTTCTTAAGACTAGTGTGGTAGCAAATATAAGAAAATAAACTTCTCATTTAAATTCTAAGAAATATTAACCTTTTGACCAACTTTTTCTTCATTGCAATGCATAAAGTTAGTTGAAATTGGGTAAGTAATGGATACGGAAATAAAATAAAAGTATTCTGAACCAGAGGTCTGAAAACTGTACCTCACTATTCTTATGTACTCTTTTTCCAATGTGAGGGTGGTTTAGATGAAGATTAAAGGTGGCTATTATTTTGGAACTAAATTTGCTGACACCTGCCCTAAACGCACACCTGCCAACTCTTACGCTTTTTAAAAAAGTTTCATCCCAGTGATAAGGTAATGCCATTTTATTTATAAGGTGCTGTTTTATTAAAATTTAGCTAACACTTAAACACTGTTTCAACTCATTCTCATATGTGATGGTTATCTTAGCATCAGCCCAGCTAGGGGCTCTAACTAATTCACCTGAGTGGAAATAAATAATAAATCGCCGAAGCGCAACTGAAAGGTGAAAGTTGGGGTTCAGTATCTTTTACTGAGAGAAAATTAAAATGAAGTAGTGAGATTGAACAAACAAGTTTAAGAGGGAGAAGAGGTTTTGTGGCAGACTGCCTTGCCTCCCCTGGAGGTATTACCCCTGAGCTTCTTAGGTGCACAGTAGCCACATAGCCTCAGAGAAAACGAGAAATACATAATAAAATGCGCAAAATTATTTACAAGTATTTACAGCTATTTACAAAATTCACAGGACAACACTCTGTCGGATAGGAAAAAGGCAGTTGCCGGGCTATATTTTATGTTGTCTTTGATGAGCTCAAAATCAAAATTTTTAGAGTAATTGTACGTATGACAAGAGAGTGCATCTCTGAAGAAACTTGCACATAGTTCAGCTATGTGCTTATCTATTTTGTTGATTTTTAAATCTTGTCTTAGATCTTTCATTCTCATGGATCTGGGGACTCCAGTGATATATCTGAGGAATTTATTTTGAGTAATCTCCAGTTTCTTTTTTTGAGTAACAGTGGTTGTGCTCCATGCAGGGGCTGCGTAGCTGATGATCGGTAGAATGCATTGGAGGTATAGCGTTCGTTTTGCTTTGAGTGATAGTTTAACACTGTTTCAAAGATTCTGCAAGTCTACCATATGTTTAAAATATTTAAATGAAATGGTATTTAAAATCATTTCAAATCTTATTTATTCGAAAGAAAGTATTTAAATAAATTGTACTATCGTCTAGATACCCTGAAAAGCTAGCATTTATGTACATGGTACAGGGGTGAAAGCGAGACGGAAAAGAGGAAAGGCTGGTAGTAAAACCATTTCAGTTATAGCTAGTTTTGGGGAGGAGTTTACTTATTCCGTTTTTAAATTTTTCAACAATATCTACTTTATCTTGGAAAAGAAGCAGTTTTATATATGTGCCAGAATTATAAAAGAAATCTTGATAGTTACAGATTTTTAATTTTCTTCGAAAAAAATGCTGGAATGAAATGTTTTACGTACCAGGTTTTTCTCTTTTCCGTCTTGCGTTATAAGGGCTTTCACCCATGACATGGTATTCAAAGAAGCCAAATGCTCCGGACAAGACAAACTGCTTAAAAAATAAACTAGAGGACTACCACATAAGACTTGCAGATTTTCGGCTACCTTTGCCGACTTTTTAAAGCACCCAACACGGCTAAACTGCAACAAAGAGGCGGATTACATAAGCCTTTGAATTATATAGAAGCAGTGGTAAGTAGAAACCCTATAAGCCGAATTTACTAAACCAAGAATCGTACATTAAAAGATTACCACTCGAGAAAATTTATCAGCTGTCCAGAGCTAATTAGCATCTCAGGGCGTTGCATTGATTACTTTTTGTCACAAAAGTTAATTCCGTCTGCTTTCAACTGCGCAAGAAGCTGCTTCCCTAAAAAAATTATTACAACATTCAGGAATGCCAACTGCTCCGCTTTCTGGAATAGTTTTAACAAAGTGGTAGTAAATTATATAGTAAAATTCGTGAAAGAATGATGGTTACGCCTACTTTTTAATAGAGTAGCCAGTAGAGGGATGCTTTAACGTTGCATTTTATATGATACTTATAATTTTCGATATTCAGTTATGAAAAAAATACTTAAAATTAAAAATACGAAACTGAAGGTAACTTAATTTTCGCCACCACTAGAAAATACAAATTTTCAAAGCGGAGGAAGTTGACATCCCTGCAGCATGCAAAGATTTGCCGTCATTTATTCTTCAAATATGAGTGGTATAATCCTAATCCCTTTTCCACTAGATAAAAAAAAATGGAATGCCAACCGCTGTACTTTCTGCAAAAGTTTTTATGCATTATTAGAGAATTGAATGGAAAAACTTGGATAAGAAGGATAATTACACCCACTCTTTAAGAGAATAAAATCATCACCTTCAACATCAGAAAGGTATCACACGGTATTTTAGAAGTTGTCTGCAGACTATTTAAAAAGAGAATCAGTTGTGCGCTTGAACCCAGATTCTATTTTAAAAGCCTTCTTTCTTCTCTAGTTATGCTAGCTTGGCACTTGGGCTGCCGAGCGACCTCTATCTCATCCATCGTGAATTAATTAGCATTGCGTGAGTTCCTTATGGTCAGCAAGCACTGTGGTAGCTATGAGGTTTCAAAAGTAATTAAGAGAAATTTATCATATATATTTTAGAATTGAATCTGTAGTGTAAGCAAATTTATAGACATTTATTTGTTACCACATTCTTATTTTTACAAGATTTTTTATGAAACGGCTCTTTCGTAAACTTGTTTACCTTTATAGTGGCCTGATCGGACTACCTTTAAAAAACCGCGTGGAGGCTTTCAGTTATAGGAGGCGTTGGATAAATGCAATAAATTTGCATCCCATATGAAAGCTTGAATTTTTCATAAGTATGACGGGAAAATGACTTCAAATTAAAAATATTAAACTAATATAAACTAAAAAAATAGCGCTACTAGAGCTAGTTGATTTCTCTGAGTTAATTTGTAAATTTGTTCTTTAATTAACGCATTGCTGACCGGTCACGAGAGCTGAAAAGGGGTATTTCAGAAAATGGACTTGGCTCTAAATGTTTATTTAAGTAAGTAAGCATGGATGGAAGTGCTCAATTAAGAAAATTGGCATTGATCGAAAATAATCGTAGCTCAAAACGTGTATTTAACAAAATTGACACAACAATTGATTCCTTTTTTTCAAGTTATTTTTATAAATAACTTTTTTCTTAAACCATTTAAACATCAGAGTTTTGTTCTTAAAACGCATTTCCTTTTAAGAATTTTAAAGGCTGGTAACTCATTTTGACATTATTAACATTCCTAATGAAAAAGGTGAGTATTAACATCATATAAAATAATTAATAACATGCAACTCTATATCATTCTGCAATCATACTGTTGGCAGATTTTTCAACTAAATTAACAACTAAGAGTAGGAAATTTCCTTTTAATATATATGCACAGCTGCAATCACTTTTTACATTACTGCGAAGTCCGACAGGAAAGCAAATAATTAGCAAATGAATCCAAATACCGGGTTGAATACGCATATAGAAGCACTTTTATATAACTTCATGCTTTCATCAGAAAAATTTTACATTGTAAAACTAATGGCACAATTTGAAAGATTGAGCTTGAAGCTTTTAGATATGGAATATTTTTTTACCTATGAAAAAAAATTTCCAAAATTTAAAAAAAAAAAAATATTGGAAAAACGCAATGGCTTGCTTTAGAACGCATTCTCATTCGTAGTGATATTTCAAAATAAAAAATAATTATTCTATGAGAAAAATAATTTTTATAACGCGTCTATATTACTAAATAAGTACAATGTCATTGAAAAGGAGTTTGAGATGAAAGAAGAAAACCAGAAAGCAAATTTACCGATATGATTAAAAAAAAAACAAAATGTGCTTTTATCTATAAATATTTGTTAAAAATATATTCGGTTATATATATATATATATATATATATATATATAAATTTCGCGCTATTGGACTTCTAAATTGCAATTCTTATTTGCTTTAATATAAATTTACCTAATTCAATTTTTAAGTATTTTAAGTCTCGAGGGAGTCCTGAAAACTGATTTTTATGCACTCATGTACCATAAAGAAATAAAATCTGGTGGTAATTACATTTGCAACAAGCGTCAGCCTTTATTCATTAATATCAGATGTTTTTACCACCTCATATTATTCCTCATCGTTTAAATCTTCTAGAGGAATGGGGAAAAGCCCAATTTTTGTCTCAGAAGATCCGTTATCTCCTTATGTACATATGCAAGTGGTACATTTCCTTGTTTCGATCAATTTCTAGTTAAGTAAAGGTTTAAGCTAATTATAGAAAAGACTTAAAGTTTGGTAATCTTAAGATATGATATTTTAGCACCAAAATTCAACTTTTCGAAATAGCAAATCTTGATTGAAAAGTTTAGTGAGATTATTGGCAAGTGCAACCTTTAACAGTAAATTCTACGTAAAACAACATGCTATAGCTCTTTGCTGTTTAAGGAATAGTGGTTGAAAAATATTCAAAAGCAATTAGCTTTACATTTCTAATAGCTTGTGACATTTGCTGAATTAGTGTTGCCTGACTATCTACGATACACCGAAAAGGATTAAACAATAAACAACTTACTACATATTCTCCCAAATTTTCGACCATTTTCTTAATTTTTTTTTTCAGTTTTCAATGTGGTGCCTTATTACTATCTCACTGCGAACCATTCATATGCAAAACTAATATAGATATGTTTCTAAAGTTCAAAAAACCCTAAACCGAAATCAAAAAGCAATTTTTTTATACAATCTGTAACCAAAAGAATACTTTAAGACCAAACCTTGACTTTGCAAACATATATTTTATAGTATAAAGCAAACTAGTTTGAACATACTTCGTATCAACAATAATTTTATTTCTTTAACTATATTTTCAATTTTCTATTTCATGCTCAACACAAATCCGATAAAACTGTAACAATATTAAATTTATTTTTCATTCAGAGTAACACTTGCTTCTTTTACAAATCTCAAGTAATCTCATCACACAGCGTTATGCCGGAAGAAAACTAAGAATATACACACTCATAGAATATAAGGCGAAATCTGAGACAAAATTTGAGTTACAACGTCATAAAGAAAGACTCTGTTTCAAAGGAGAGTACTATTGTCTCTGACTTTGCTAAAGAAGAATCATTAATCACAACTAAAAATAATAAATTATAAGAAATGTTTGAGATAGAGAAAGTGGGAGAAGAAAGATTAGACTGTTCTTTAGAAGGTTGCTCTCTGCTACAAAATGCTCAAATGAATAAAAGGGAAAAATGAATGTCCGTTCATACTATTCATTCGAAAACATTTGTCACTGCAATAATAACGGTGTATAATTTTTTCCAAGTATTTTAAATATGACAGATTTATTGTTCTTCAGAATTAATTTGAATTTATTTCGCAAAATAAGAAAGCTTGTGAAAATAAACGAGTTAGAAAAATAAATTATGTGGGTTTTTTTTTAAAAAAAAACATATTGAATTTGACATATTAAAGATTGTTAATAATCAATTTATTGCTTTGTTTTTTCACTATCCCATTTCTACATTTATTTAAATTTCGATAATAATATTTTTTTGCAATAAATGCCTTTGATTATATAGAACAGACTGACGTTTGACGTACATAAAATAACTAAATAAATAATAATTAAAAAAATAGTCAAAAAAACATAATTTAAAAATAATAATAATATTAAATAATATGCTTTAGAGTTTTGCATTAATGATTGTTTTCAATTTTAATGAACTTTTGATGTAGAGAAAGGTAGAAGAAATGTATTAGACTGTTCTTTAGAAGGGCGGTCTTTGCTTAAAAATGCTCAAATGAATAAAAGGGAGAAATGAATGTCCGTTCATACTATTCATTTGAAAAAATTTGACACTGCAATATTAACGGTGCATAATTTTTTCCAAGTATTTTAAATATGACAGATTTATTGTTCTTCAGAATTAATTTGGCAAAATAAGAAAGCTTGTGGAAATGAACGAGTTAGAAAAATAAATTATGTGGATTTTTTCAAAAAAAACATATTGAATTTGACACATGAAAGATTGTTAATAATCAATTTATCGCTTTGTTTTTTCACTATCCGATTTCTACATTTATTTACATTTTGATTATATTTTTTTGCTATAAATGCTTTTGATTATATTGATCAGACTGACCTTTGACGTTTATAAGAAAATAATAAATAAAAATAATAATTGAAAAATAATAATAATAATTAAATAATATGTTTTAGATTTTTACATTAATGATTATTTTAAATTTTAAGGAACATTTGATGTCATTTGAAAACATTTGTCACTGCAATAATAACGGTGTATCATTTTTTCCAAGTATTTTAAATATGACAGATTTCCCATGCAGCATGAAGGGGCAAAGAAACGTTAAAAATACGTTCGTTTGGTATAAGGTTTTGGACTTAACGTTAAAATTACGTCAATTTCACGTGATGATTTTCACCGTTTCTTCATTCGTTAAAACGTATGCGTTAAAATGACGGTATTTTAACGCTATAAATTTTCCCTTTAAATATTTCGTTAAAAATGAGTAATAAAAATACGTTATTTTAACGTGTACATTTTACCCATTTTTTGACCGTTTTTTAAAAACGTTTTATTAACGAAGAAGTGACGCTTTGTTGCATAGTTATATTTACGTTAATTTTTTAGGATTATAAACGTAAATTAAATGGTAAAAATGCTTCTAGAAAAAGGATGTGAGTGCCCAAGAAGGATATTATTCTACGTCTCTCTTAAATTTGAATAAACTGAGCAGTGTAGATTTTTATTACAATTTATATTCTATTTTTAAATACTTATAATTATTTTTTATTATTTAAACTGGAGATAAATATTTGTTTGTTGATAATATTATTGTTCTTCAGAATTAATTTGAATTTATTTTGCAAAATAAGAAAGCTTGTGAAAATAAACGAGTTAGAAAAATAAATTATGTGGGTTATTTTGAAAAAAAGCATATTGAATTTGACATATTAAAGATTGGTTATAATCACTTTGGTTTTTCACTTTCCGATTTCTACATTCATTAACATTTCGAAAATAATATCTTTTTACCATAAATGCTTTTGATTATATTGATCAGACTGACGTTTGATGTTTATAAAAATAATAATAACAATTAAGAAATAATAATAATAATTAAATAATATGTTTTAGATTTTTGCATTAATGATTTTTTTTCAATTTTAATGAACTTTTGATGTAAAGAAGGATAGAAGAAATGTATTAGACTGTTCCTTAGAAGGTTGCTCTCTGCTACAAAATGCTCAAATGAATGAAAGGGAAAAATGAATGTCCGTTCATACTATTCATTTGGAAACATTTGTCACTGCAATAATAACGGTGTTTAATTTTTTCCAAGTATTTTAAATATGACAGATTTATTGTTCTTCAGAATTAATTTGAATTTATTTCGCAAAATAAGAAAGCTTGTGAAAATAAACGAGTTAGAAAAATAAATTATGTGGGTTTTTTTTTAAAAAAAAACATATTGAATTTGACATATTAAAGATTGTTAATAATCAATTTATTGCTTTGTTTTTTCACTATCCCATTTCTACATTTATTTAAATTTCGATAATAATATTTTTTTGCAATAAATGCCTTTGATTATATAGAACAGACTGACGTTTGACGTACATAAAATAACTAAATAAATAATAATTAAAAAAATAGTCAAAAAAACATAATTTAAAAATAATAATAATATTAAATAATATGCTTTAGAGTTTTGCATTAATGATTGTTTTCAATTTTAATGAACTTTTGATGTAGAGAAAGGTAGAAGAAATGTATTAGACTGTTCTTTAGAAGGGCGGTCTTTGCTTAAAAATGCTCAAATGAATAAAAGGGAGAAATGAATGTCCGTTCATACTATTCATTTGAAAAAATTTGACACTGCAATATTAACGGTGCATAATTTTTTCCAAGTATTTTAAATATGACAGATTTATTGTTCTTCAGAATTAATTTGGCAAAATAAGAAAGCTTGTGGAAATGAACGAGTTAGAAAAATAAATTATGTGGATTTTTTCAAAAAAAACATATTGAATTTGACACATGAAAGATTGTTAATAATCAATTTATCGCTTTGTTTTTTCACTATCCGATTTCTACATTTATTTACATTTTGATTATATTTTTTTGCTATAAATGCTTTTGATTATATTGATCAGACTGACCTTTGACGTTTATAAGAAAATAATAAATAAAAATAATAATTGAAAAATAATAATAATAATTAAATAATATGNTGGTCAAATGAATAAAGGAGACAAATGGATGTTTGTTCATACTATTCATTTGAAAACATTTGTCACTGCAATAATAACCGTGTATAATTTTTTCCAAGTATTTTAAATATGACAGATTTATTGTTCTTCAGAATTAATTTGAATTTATTTTGCAAAATAAGAAAGCTTGTGAAAATAAACGAGTTAGAAAAATAAATTATGTGGGTTATTTTGAAAAAAAGCATATTGAATTTGACATAATAAAGTTTTTATTTAAAGTTTTATTTAAAGAAAACATAGTAAATTTGACATATTAAAGATTGTTAATAATCAATTTATCGCTTTGTTTTTTCACTATCCCATTTCTACATTTATTTAAATTTCGATAATAATATATTTTTGTAATAAATGCCTTTGATTATATCGAACAGACTGACGTTTGACGTTTATAAAAGAATAAACAAATAAATAAGTAATAATTAAAAAAAATAATAGAAAATAATAATTAAAAAAAATAATAGAAAATAATAATTAAAAAAATAAATAAAAAAATAATTATAAAAATGATTAAAGAAAATAATATGTTTTAGATTTTTACATTAATGATTGTTCTAAATTATAAGAAGCTTTAAATGTAAAGAAATGTGGAAGAAATGTATTAGACTGTTCTTTAGAAGGGTGGTCATTGTTTAAAAATGGTCAAATGAATAAAGGGGTTTATCTGAATAAATTTTATAATTTATTCAGATAAAATTAAACATGCAAGTCACATGCGAAGAACGTACAGGATGAACGTACAGGATACAGATGGATGTTCATTCATACTTATTCATTTAAAAACGCTCGTCACTGCAATAATAACGGTGCATAATTTTATTCAAGTACTTCAAATATTACAGATTTACTGTTCTCAAGAATTAATTCGAGTTTATTTTGAAAAATAAGAAACCTCGTGGAAATAAATGATTTAGAAAAATAAGTTATGTGTTTTTTTGAAAGACATATCAAATTTCAAAATTCCTGTGTGCTTCTTAAAAATTCCTAGATATTTTTTGAAAATTCATATTTATTTCCTAAATTTATAAATTTAATTTAAAATAATTTTGAGTACCACTTCATGTAAATGGAGTGATATTTTTAAAACTTTGTGATGACTATATGATGTTATTTTTGAAAACAAATATTTCAGCTCAAAACTGCAATTCAGTTTCTATTTCAGTAAAACTAGGAAAAATTATATTCTTGACAGGTAAATATTTGTTTATCATGGTAATAAATTACATATTTGTTTATCATGGTAAATGATTTTTTTAAACCAAATTTTAATTGAAACATTTCGCTATCAATGTGGAAACAATTTCTGAAAGGATACAAATTTGCTGGGTATTTTAGTTCAATATTAAAACATTGATTCCTAATTTAATCTTCGAATAATGAAGAAATTATTTTCTGCCAATTAGACACTCTTTTAAATTTAAACACTAAAAGTAACAAAGTTTACAAATTACGTTTATCTATCCATAATAAATAATCATAAACACACGTATCTAAAATTTCAATCTCTAAATTGAATTACTTTAAGACACAATTGTTTCCTATTTTATATATTTATATGTACTCTTTAAATTCTATTAAAAATTAATTAATATATTCAGATTCGTTTGCACTAAAATTCATTTCTTCGCATGTGACTTGCATGTTTAATTTTATCTGAATAATTTATAAAATTCTTTAATTATTCTGGAGGTGAAAGAGATAGAATTCATTGTTGGTATCGGAATCGAATTCTCAGGAGGAACACTTTCAGGAGCCTTATAACTACTCAGGTTAATTGTTCCTGTATCCTGGAAACTTTAATTCTAACTCTTAAAAGTTTAAGCACTTTGTTAGGTGTAAAAATAATGCATACAATTAACTGAGCCATGACCTTTAAATTTACATATTTCCTGATAATACGCTGTACGTTGTTAAATATTATGGGTTCTTTTGGTACTGTACTCCATTTCGTAGTTCAAACATATATATTTACTGGAATACATAATGATATTTAAACTTTTTTAATGTAAAATCAAATAATATCCATAAATATTTAGAGAGAATGAATATTTTAGTTTAATAATTTATCTTGCAGAACATATTATTATATATAAGTAATTTATAAAAATCGAACAGTGAGACAGACAGGATATAATTCGAATCCAAAAATTAATTTGATTTTAGAATTGCGTAATACCAAATCATTTAATCATTAAATAACTTAATTTAGTCTTTTATAAAGTGAAGAAAAAAATCAGCAATTTAACACTTGTTTTTAATTTAAATAAAAAAGTGACAATGTTCACAAATTAAGTTGAAATATATCATTCCATAATAAATAATCATAAACCTACTTATCTAAACTTTCAATCACCAAATTGAATTACTCTAAAACCCAATAGTTTTCGATTCTGTATATTTTTTTGTACTATCTAAATTCTAATAAGTATTGATTAATATATTCAGATTCGTTTACTCTAAAGTTCGCTTTACTTCACCTTCATGCGACTTGCATGTTTAATTTTAGCTGAATAATTTATAATATTATTTAATAATTCTGGACGTGACAGAAATGGAATTCATTGTTGGTATCAGAATTGAAATCTGAGGAGGAACACTTTCAGGAGCCTTATAGCTACTCTGGTTAATTGTTCCAGTATCCTGAAAACTTTAATCCAAACTTTTGAAAGTTTAAGCATTTTGTTAGGCGTAAAAATAATGCATATAATTAACTGACCCATAACCTTTAAATTTACATATCTCTTGATATTCCACAGCAGATTCTATTGGAATTGCGTTGCATTTCACAGAGCAAGCAAATAGATTTACTAGAATGCATAATAATATTCATTTTTTAAAATAAAAAAACAAATAATTTCATCAAATATTTGGAGAAAATGAATATTTAAATTTTAAAATTTCTGTAGCAATGCGTAATGTAATTAAAAGGATTTTATACAAATAGAAAAATTATGCAGATAGAATACTTTTCAAATCCGAAAATTACTTTGATATTAGAAGTGTATACTGCAAAATCATTAACGTTCAGACAGAGATAGAATTCATTACTGGTATCGGAATTGAAATCTCTGGAGAAACTGTTTCAGAAACTTTATAACACTGGTTAATTCACCAGTATCCTGGAAACTTTAATTCAAAGTTTTGAAAGTTTAAGCATTTTCTTTGGTGTAAAAATTATGCTTGTAATTAACTGAGCCATGATCTTTGAATAAAAACATCTCTTGATATTCCGTATTACGCTGTTAAATATTCAGCCCCTTTGATACTGTGTTTCATTTCACAGCATATGTATAATATGCATATTTATATAATATGCATATTTATATAATATGCATATTTACTAGAATACACTATTATATTAAATTATTCATATTTTAATATAAAATAAATTATTTCAATAAGCATTTAGACAGAATGAATATTTAAATTTAATAAATTTTGTTGCAGCACCAAATACAATTAAAGAATTTTATAAAAATGGAAAAGTGTGTTGGAGAGATTAACAATTTTTTTCGTCAAAAATCCGGTCGGGTTGAGCCCGCTAGGAATTCGTATCGTCCATCCATCCAGGGGTGAAAGCGAGACGGAAAAGAAGAAAGGCTGGTAGTAAAACCATTTCGGTTATAGCTAGTTTTGGGGAGGAGATTACTTATTCTTTTCTTAAATTTTTCAACAATATCTACTTTATCTTGGAAAAGAAGCAGTTTTATATATGTGCCAGAATTATAAAAGAAATCTTGATAGTTACAGATATTTCATTTTTTTCGAAAAAAATGCTGGAATGAAATGTTTTACGTACCAGGTTTTTCTCTTCTTCGTCTTGCTATATAAGGGCTTTCACCCATGCATCCATCGCTGGGATTTTAACCCGGATCACTTCATTGGGAAACGAGTGCTCTATCCATCAAACAAAAAGAATTGTAAAAATTGCAGTGGACATTCACATTTAGAATTAACTGTACTTTTTTAAAAGAAAAACTCAAATAATATGGATCTGAAAATTAATAAATACTAAGCCGTATAAAAATATTTTATTCAAATATTTAAGAACGATTTATCATAAATGGAAAATTACCGTGACGCCGAAGGATTCATATGATTCAGTGTCTTTTTTGTTTCTTTTAAAATGTTTTCCTGAAAAAAAATAAAAAAAGAACTGTAACTGCATTGAGTTAGTAGAATTCTTTCACATTTCACTAAATTCAAACCTCCATTATTTCCAATTGCCTTCTCAGCAAAGTCTTATCAAGTTGTGGAATGAAAAAATAATTGAACGCTTGCGTGCGGCTTGCTCAGCGACAGGCAGTTCGATATGGCTAAGTCCTTTAATCCTGAATTTTCTCCATTGTCTGCTAACAAAGACTTTCTTTATGATCTTTCACGACTGCTATTATTGCTGGCTACTTTTCCTCTTTCCCTTCGAATAAAAGAATAATTTATAGTGATAGTAATCTGGCAATGTCTATCTTCTGCCTTGCTCTTAGAGTTGTCGTTTTATTCTGAATTCTTTTTTTTTCTGAAACTAGTTTAGCTTTGAACTGGAATGATTTGGAATTTATTTATCTTTCAAACCAATTCTAGTGTACTTTTTCTTTTACTTCGTTTATTGTAAAGAATAGGGTTTCACAGTCGTAAGCGTTCGACAAGGCTCAATTCTGTTGTTTTCTTTGGATCGACAATTGTTAAACAACATATTCACGAGTGTTCACTTAGTCAAGATTCTAGCGCAAAGCACTTGGAAAATAAATATATATAAAGTGAAAAGTAAAAAGAAAAATACAGAATTTTTTTTCCTCATATTTTGAAGATTATATTTATTTCAGCAATAAAAGTACTGCATTTTCATCATTTTTAATTAATACGAATACAGGTGTTGAATAAAAATTGCGAAACACTTCTTCACGTAAACGAACTTTCCTTAAGTTCATGCCAGGAAAAGTGAAAATACTGGTACGGGAAAAGAGAAAATACTGGTAGAAGAACTATTTCAATAATAGATAATATTCGGGAGGTGTTAATCTATTCTCAACAATAACAATTCATTGTAAGGAAATTTATCACGGCGAAGAGGCAATTCAATATAAAAATTGCATCCGTTAAAAACAATTGGTATGGATTTTTATTATTCCCGGAAGAAAACTAAAAAATGAAATTTATTGTTATCAATTTTTACTCCGGTGCGCTGCCAAGATGAGACAATTTAGCGTGACCCACCGGTGGGTCACCCCGGCGTGAACGTGTTAAGCAACAACTGTTTTAAAAAAATTTGCATAGAAAACTGCTGGCTTATTTTAAACTATCATACTCGAAGCTTTTAGAATTGGTGTTAATTTTATACTCATGCAAAATAAGGTTTGACTAAAATGAGGAGAGGAAAATAATAACTTCTAGTTTTAGTAAGTTCTAGTTTTAAAATTAACAGTTGCGAAATTAGTCTACAGGATAGCAATATTTATAGTCCAATGCGTTTTTAATCATAGCGGTATTGAAGAAGAAGAAAAAAATTTCATACCCTCATTTTTATACATACAAATTTTGCATGGGTAAAAAATGTACCGTTTCTGAAATTTCAATCATAATCTAACGTTGTTTGCCTTAGTTTGTATTATAGCACAAGGGTCGCCCACTAGTGTATTTGTGTATTTAAGTACTTACCTACCAACTAAATATGATTTTTTTTTATTATTTTGACCTAAATTCGTAAGTCAAAAATTTTGATTGCTTTCTATTGATGAACCAACATAATCATGATAGCAACTATCCAGTATTTTCATCGCAAGTCATTATATTTTATGATGGTAACCACCATAAGTGACCATCAATACGGAACAGTGAAAAAGGTGTCAAAAATATGTTTAATATAAATTGACTGATTCAAAGTGTTGAATGACCTGCTTTTGGAGAAATAAAATCAGATCTCACAATACGCATGTTTCTTCCGATATGCTGGTAGTAACAAGAAGTCAGCGATAAGATATCCTGTTTACAAAATAAAATGTAATATTATATTTTTTTTTGCATTCTGAAATAATTAAGAGAAAAGGTCCTAATTAGACTATTGAATTTATTACTGAATAATAAAAGTAATTAAAACAGTATTAATATTTAAAAACAAAACTCTGCTTACAACTCCATAGAATGCTAATGAAATTAATCATGACAAAATAAAGCAACTAAGATTAACAGAAAAATACAGTGATTCTTTCGAAATACGACTTTTGAACTAAAGTGATATGTTATTTCTATGGCATCAATTTATACATTAGTTTAATAAATTATAATACATTTCTCTTACGAAGGAGAGAATCTATGGTATTAAATCAACGATGATTCTTTTTGAGTGGAAAATATATTATCAGCCAGTAGAAGAGAGGAATTCACTGTCCAGATGATAATTATATGTAGAGAATTAACGAAATTCTACTCCAGAGAATAGAAATTATTGATGTGATGTATTTTCGATTGATAAAAAGAAATCTATATTATATTGTTTCATGATGGTAACTTTTATTTGATGTGTTAGAAATATACAACTTAATTCGCATTTTACATTAAATATGCAATAGAATGCCTGCCAACTATTACATTATTTAAAAAAGTTTTCTCCTGCAGTAGAGAAATAACTATTAAAAGGATATTGTTGAACTATCACTAAATTCCCAATTCGTCATCACATGATATTTAATAAGTTAACTAGCTGGTCTTTTCTATGTATGTTTAAACTATTTAAATGCAGTGATAGTTATAAGAAAGTATATTAGTTCAAATTTGTTAAAGTAACAGCGAAGCATGAATGCTGAAATTTTACTATAATTCCCTCCTTAATTCCTTTTCATAATTCCCTCCGGACGGGAAATGGACTATCGCATTGATGTATGCCGTGTGACTAAGGGTTCACACAATGAACACCTGTAATGTATGTAAGTAAAACTTGAAGTTTCGGAAAAACTTCATATGTTTCTTTTTTTCATATTCGTCTTCTTTTTTTTACTATAACCCTTCGATACCCCGGAGGGAATATATATATATATAATTGGTATGGATTT
>NC_092215.1:36766987-36802683 GCF_043381705.1 Parasteatoda tepidariorum
TTTACTTATTATTTCCCACCCCCTTTTTTTCATATGTCTATAATTTTTCTTTGTTTTATTCTTCATTTTGAACTTATCTAATGAGTGCTGTTTACTTGCAGCTTAAGCGCAATAAATGTTACTTATTGTTTTCTTAATTTTCTTAGTGTTTTCTTGTATTTATTTTTTTATTATATATATATATATATATATATATATATGTGTATGTGTGTGTGTGTGTGTGTAGAGTTGGGTAAGACCAGGTAGAGGGGAGAAGTGGGACCGGGTAGAGGGTTAAAGTGAGACCGGGTATTTCGATTGTGTCGAAACTGATTCTGTTTTCTGGCGAATAAACTCCGACTTAAACGTCACTAGTAGATCTAACACATTGGTGTATATCTAACACATTGGTAACACATCAGGACAGTAGTCTCCCTATCATACCCTACCTTGAAAGCGGCATTGACCACAGCACACGTAAATTACATGCATAATTTTCATAAATTGTTTTTCGAATGAAAAATACGTGCAACTTTTGCACTACAATTCTAGTATTTCTAAATTCCACGCTGTTGTATCATGTGTACTAAAAGAAAGATTTTTCTTTTATGAAAAAAAGTCATTCATAAAAATTTCAGTCTGGTTGCAAAATACTACGAACAACACGATGGCAAGAAGTGAGTGAGAAACAGGAGCAAGTCAAATGAAGATCATATGCTGAAACTTTAAAATTCGTTGTAGAAATATATATGTTTATATTCCATGAAAGAAGGATTCGATTTTTAAAACGAAAGTAAAATGTCGCAGTTTTGAGGATGTAATTAGTTCATAAATTTGCACATTGGAGAGCATACTGTCATAAGTTCGGGAAATAAAAATTGAAAGAAACGAAATTTAGCGGAAAAAATTTTAATAAATAAATAAAATTAAAAGACACCAAGCTATCCTAAACTAAACTAGCTAATTGAAACTATGGACATACACTTATGTTTCAAGGTGAGTTGACCGTATCATAAATGATGGGCTTTCGTTACCAAAGCATAAATGTAAGCATTGTTTTGTCCTTGAAGGCCATCCCTCGCCTGAATCACGTAAATCTGTAAGCAAATTTTATCGGGATATCATTATTCAAGAGAATTTTGAGTACAGATTCGCAATTATTTGAATTATTAAAAATAAATTTAATGTGATTAATTTTATATAAAATTACGTTTCGGTGGATACTAATAGTAAAATTAGAATAAGTAATTGTAAATTAATTTTTTGACAGGAAAGGAAGAATTACTTTTTTTTATCAAGAACATCAATTCAAGTTTTATTCGAGTTCAATGTAATAAATAAATAAAGGAAGTCTGAGGATAAATTTAATTAGTTTTTACCAAAGTAAATTCATCTGGGTAAATAGCGTTGTTGTTTGATGTTGTCTTACGCCATTTGTCAATACTGACAGGCCTGTTTAAAAGCAGAAGGTATCGCGTCTTCTTGTTTTCCACTGGCGCCATCTATGGCCCAGATTTTGACATCTGACTCACATGTACTTCACAACCTATTTTACAGGGAGGGCACACTCTCATGCCATCCATCCATCCGCAGATCGTAATTTTGACCTGAGCCAGAAGAAAATCAATCTCCGATTCAGTACCCACAGAGGTATTGATTTGTTATGGGAACTAATAGGACTTCATGACTCCAACAAATTTAGAGTGCACCTGTCACCATTTTGTACATGGAAAATCTTCGGCCGGCGAGGATCGAACTCATGAACTCTTGGACCAACGAGGCTATCCTGGTCCATATATAGTGTTGGCAGTATCAATAAAATCGAACGCAAAAAAACCGTCAATAAATCTGAAGCCATTCCAAATTAAATTCACAGCATTTGATTTTCAAGGCATTTTTCAAAAGTGGTTAGCATGATTACTTTAAAACTTTTGCCTTCGGGCATGCCAACAATTCCGAAGAAGATACATTAATCATTAAAAATAAAATCCTCATCCTGAAATTATTTATATATTGTCAATATATCTCAATCTATGGAATTATTTATATTTTGTGATTATATTTATATTTGTCAATACAATGGCGTGAAAAGCATTAATTTCCAGAATAATAAAATATAAACGAGTAAGAAGAAATAAGAAAATATAAACATTCGTTGTTTTTTTTTATGCTTTTATTGTAGTAAAAATATTTTTTTCCGTTTTACTAAAGAACTTAAAAACACTGTTTTTATGGTCGTCAAATATATATCATGTATGGCAAATAATGTTTTTGGACTGGGTTGTAAATATAATAATATAATAAGAGAAGGAATTTTCTATTTGACAGACTGAACTGTATTATAAGATACTAGGGATTTTCATGGATTGAAAGTGATAAATAAAGCTATCAGGTGAAGAATGTCTTTTTTGATGGTTGCCGTGGGGGTATAACAAAATATTTTATAGCATTTACGGGTTAGTTTTTATTGCAATATAGATACTTGAAAGATATTAAATTTATTTGAACAAGTGTTTAGGTTTTTAAAGATATAAAATATTTATCAAGAATTAAAAATATATCTTGAAGGTTTCACGCCTAAAATGCGAATCAATATTTAATTAAAGTAGATAATATAAATTATATTAGGCTGTTACATGGTACATATTGAATATTTATAATGAATTTTTTAATGAAACTCTAAAGGAATATTTCAGAATAATGAGTAAAATAATAAGAAAACAATCAGAATAAAACAGTGAGGATAAATTTTTCAATTTTCATACTTTCATAGATATTTCTTTTGACATATGGCTTCAAATAACGGCTATTGGCTATATGTAGGCTATAGCCGCCGAATGACGATTATAGCCGTCGTCAGAGGGTGTACCGTTTCAAAACGAAAATCTCTTTTAGTTGATCTGCTAATTCACACTTCTTTCAAAAATCTAATTCCTATTATCCACTATTAGATTCGTTGAATAAATTGTGCACAGTGGCGCTGCAGTGGATTTTAAGTATCACATCCTTATAATTTATGTTGCTTCAGTCGCTGCAAAATAACCAATTATATTCAAGCGTCTATTTCATTATTTTGCAAGCTAATATTTTTTCTGAATTTCTTTTTTTCATTCATGATTAAAACTACTTCAAGACCGCGTATCACATGATGAAGAGGTAAAAGGCTCCAACGGGACCTAAAGGCCTCGAGCAACTAGGTGACTATGATTATGAATAAATTGTATAATAAAAAGTATCTCAAAACTCCTTGAAAATCATTTACTTTGCGACAAAGGTTACGAAAACTTTCGTGACCTGTCAACACCTTGGCCCTGCATACTTTAATTAACGAGAAAGGAACATCATTAGCATGCAGTGTTCTATGCGTGTTCGTTACGCGTAAATGCATGACATACTTTTATTTATTTTAACATTTCACACATTTGTTTTTTAATTTTATTTAGTTGATTAAAAGAATTGCTATGATACCAATATTAATACTAAATTGTATCGATTTACTAGTCTTGGTTCATGAAAAAAAAATATATTTAGATTAACTTTACAAAACTATTTAACTTCATTTTAAGTTTCATATAGCTATTAAAATGTTTATTAAAAGCATTCGCATAAATACCTGATTTTAATAATTATATTTTCAGGATCAAATACTTTATTGGTGCCATACTTTTTATAATGGCACCTTAATTTTTATGATGTCAAAAATACTTTATCCTAACAAAAGAATTTTAAATGAAATGTGTTGACTAAATTAGCGAATAAACAGAACTAATTTATATTTTCTATTCTTTTCTTTTAAGGTTATTAATCAAATGGCTTCATTGCTCTCAACTGTGTCACCGTACACAACATAACTATCTTTACCGCATTAGACAACAGGATTACATTTCTAGTACTTTTGTCTGCAACTATCCATCTCTAATCTATGTGATGACAGCCAGCAACAGTGTCTTCACAACGTCCCAAGTAATAAAGAAATATGTGCTGATGAGACAGTGAAATTTAGCCATTGTTGCAAAATTAAGATGAGGTGGAAATTTGTAAAGGAGCTCTCATTACCTTAAATGTAGAAAGGTAAAAGTTGGTGCCAAAAATCGTGCGAACAAAAGAATAATGGTGGAAAGAAACTTGTGATCATTCATTTGAAACAGAGTTACAAATTCTACTCTTGCATGCTGTGTGATTTAATACTTAGGTTAGTATATTAGTTTAATGGCATGCACAGCTCTTATAAGCAGAATAGTGGATGGTAAATCTACGTTTCTTTAAGAATGTGTAATTCATTATCAGCAATAAATTAAGGTGCTGGTTTAGTACTATTTTTGGGAATTTTTACATTGTGGCAGAACTATGAAAATTTGAACTTTGCTCTTGCAACAAGTAAAACGATTTATGTTTGGATTTTTTGAAGACTTATAATAATGGATTAAATTTACTATCTAAGATATGATGTATTCTCAAATTAATTTTAAACTAACCGATAGATATGTATTGTATGAATAGCAAGTAATATGCTTTTGAACCGACAGATGGCAGTCGGTGAAGTTTTACGCTGTGTATGATGTAAGTATGTCAGAGATTGTATAAGATCTGATTGATAACAGTCGACCATTCGATTGCATTCCTACTTTGTTTAATGTGTTATGTGTAATAAAATTGTCGTTGATATAAAAACTGTTGAAATGATAACATAAACTAATTGACATATACCTGCGTTCCCCACAAAGGAATCAAGAACATATATTTGGTGGCGAGGATGGTATCTGATTGATAGCAGTCGACCTTTCGGTTGAAGAATATATGGACCAGTCAACTCAAAATCGTTGAGTGTCAGCAAAAAAATGTAAGAGAAAAAAAAGGTTTTATTACAAAATATTGCTAGGGGTGGTCCAGTTTCGCCCTCACATGTGCCACTTCTAAGAAAGTTTAGATCATATCAATCATGTGATATTTTGAATTTTGTAACTCCAGAAAATTTGGATTTTTTAGAAGATAGCTGTGAGTGAATAGCAATTTTCTATCCAACACCTGATAGAAAATTGAAATTTAATTTTAAACTAATTAAAATTTCAATTCCTTTCAAAATGATTAATCGCTAGCAAGAAATTTAAAAAAAATGTATGATTGATAGAAACACCACGGAAGATCTGCTTTTCGCTCAATCCTGGACTGTAAAATATTTGCTGTCTCACTCTGGTTTTCATACCTTTATACCTATATATATATATATATNGATGTCAACTGCCTTCACCTCTGAATTCATATTTCCTTAACAGAGTTTTGTACTAATTACGCTGTTCTAGGTTATACAATAATAATTTGCTTAACATACAATTATATTTTTAAATAAAAATATTAAAAAATAACAAAAAATAAAAACGAATTATTAAGTTATTAATTATTTTCTAGAGTTACATATATTTTTATACCGTAATTAGTTATCGAAGTAAAAACAATGAGGAATACAAATAACAATGATAATAACACGTGTGATATTTTTTACGCACTATTTATCACTATTCTAATCACATTTTACGTTTACTTGAGAGAGAGAGCATCTAAAATCCAAGTTTTTTGAAAAAGAATGTTAGAAAGCATATTTTAGTGTCAGATTTCGTTACTTAAAATCCATCCGAAGAGCAATTAATAATCCTTGTTAAAATCGTAAGTGTTCAGATCCGTTTAATTAGTGACATACTGTGAAATTTTTCCAAACATTAATTTTATAATAAAATTAATTTTATATAAAATAAGTCTTAATTTTAAAAAATAAATCCTTAAATCACAAAACTATTGAATCAATTCATTTGATTCCCTTTAGGATAATATCTCTAATCAAAAAGACAACAGTGGGTGATCGAAATCAAGTGATTAAATTTTTTCTAGTTTTTTTAACACTAGAAAGACTGAAACCCAAAAGCAGTTAAAATGACTTGATTGTGAAAGAATAATAAATGTATAAAGAAATTTGTTCAAATTAATTTTTAATATTTTTTATATCATTTACAGTTATGTAACAAGTTATTCGTTAATATATTAACAATAAAAAAATTATATGTTGCACAAAAAGTGATATCATTCTCAGAAATTTTGTCATCGTTGTTTCTGTAATTGAAATTAAAAAGCAGCATACATGCCAACTTTTACGCATTTGGCGTAAAATTTTATTTCTATATTTAAAGTGGTAGTAAAATATATGCTTTCTATATATTTCTTGCATTTATAAACTTAATTTAAAATCTTTTTGACCACCACTATTCTTTAAAAAATAAAGCATATATATTAATATGTAATACTGCCGTGTCGCTACGTATAACCTTTCTCAAAACATGGCATATCTTTCTGCCTAAAATTGTAATTTAAATTCTATTTTACTACCACTGAGGAAAATCATCCTCGAATGGATTAAAAGTTGGCAGGTATGAAGCAGTCACAATGACTTCCTTGGGCAATGTAGTGTTAAAAGTAAAAAGTACACAACCTCCAACTTCTTAGGAATTTTCGTAGTTTCAGAAAATATTTTACCTACTAGCATCAAATAGAATGCTTTACCAGGGATGTCAACTGCCTTCACCTCCTACATCAGAAAGCCTCCGCACGGTTTTTCATAAATAGTCTGGGTAGATTATCAAAAAGTGAACCAGTGGTGCGCATGAAACCATATTCTATTTTGAAAGTAATTGAAAGAAAGTTATATATATTTGGAAATTGAATATTTGGTGATAGACAAGTAAATAAGAAAAATCTATTATCTTCATGAATTAAAGAAAAATTTTGACGTATATTTGCTATCACTTTCTCATTTTTACTTGATATTATATTTTAAATGCTCTTTCGTATACTAGTTAACCTTCGTAGTGGTCTGATCGTACTACCTATAGAAAACCGTGTCGAGGCTTTCAGTAATAGCAGGCGCTGCAACTGCTACGAATCAGGCAAGGGGGTTTACACAAAGGGGCAAGGATTATGCAAAGTGGTAGAAAATCAAACACGAAACTTAGCAAAATTTTAAATTATTTTTAAAATACTTTGGACTCGAACATAAAAGTAGGTGACTGAGTCCACGAAGTAACTCTTCACCTATTTTTAATGTGCCTATTTTTATTCACTTTTATCATTTTCCGTCTCCCGTGGCAATTCTGAGGGATTGGTAGAAAGGAATGATCAGTTTTTCCATTTGGAAGCGCTAAGAGTGAAAGATTTCAGTTATCACTATTTAACAAAGAGTCATGTGACAAATGGAACATTGGAATTATTGCTGTTGTCGTCAGCCGTTGAGGCAGAAGGGGTATGATTGTTCTTGTTTTCCATGCAGTGTCACCATCAATGGCCAAGAAATTGACTCCTGCTACATCCATACGTCACATCCCGGTAATGGGGCAGATTTTCTCAAGCATCCATTCATTCATGCACATATCGTAATTTTGACCTGTGCCAGAGAACGATCAATCTCCAATTCAGTACTCCCAGAGGTACTCATTGGTTATGGTAAAATGAAGGTCTTTAAGATCCAACAGATTTAACGTGCACCAGTCACCATTTATTACATGGGGAGTCTTCGGCTGGCTGGATTCAAACTCCCGTCCTCACAAACGTGAGTCTAGAGCCCTGCCAACCAGACTATACCGGCCAATATTGGCATTTAAGCGCTTAAAGAGAATACTTAATAATAACTTAGCACAAAGTTACGTAGGAACATATATGGCAACGTTACTTTTAAAAAGTAACGAGTAAAAGTACAAGTATTTTTAAAAAAAGAAACGAGTAAAAAGTTCTCAGTTTAAAAAGTAACGAGTAAAAAGTACAAGTACTAAACAAAAAAAGTAACGATTTAAAAGTACATTTCTAGGAAATCGAAAATTCAAAGTAACCTAAAATTTTATTGAATAATATTCTTATGTTCTTTAATGTTTTTGCAAAATTGTTGTTATTTATTTAATTATTTTTAATTTTGAAAGTTATGGATATTAATTTATTTTTAAATTCGGAGGAATATTATAATATAATTTCATAATATAATAGTATAAAGTAATTTTAAAATCAAATATAATTTTATTATCAAACTTTTTACGGATTTGCACGAAAAAGAAATTTTATCAATTGATTTTAATTTTTAGCTTACTATTTTTATTTATTTAAATTACCATTGATTTAAAATTGTTTTACTCTATAGAAACGCGTTTTAAAAGCACAAACATAAACAAAGCAAACACGGGGTTTCAGATAGCTTTGTGATCTTTGAGCTAGTAAAAAATAATTGAATGTGCAGTATAAGTTGAAACAGAAGGTATTTAAACACGAAGTTAGCTGTGAATGCATATATATTGCACATTAATTTTATAAATTAAAAAAACATAAGCATTTTTTTTAAATTTAATTTTTTGTTTTTTTAGAAAGCTTACCGAGTTTTAGAAAAAAGTAACGATTTCATTCGATATTTCCGTTACAAATACTTGTACTTTTTCCCTAAAAAAGTAACGAAAGTACAAGTAAAAGTACTAAATTTAAAAAGTAACGAAGTACAAGTAAAAGTACGTACTTTTTACTTGTACCGGCGGTACAAGTAACGAAAGTAAAAGTACTGCCATATATGCGTTGGAATAATTTAAACAGATGTATGAAAAGTTAGAAAAACGAATGATTAAGATCTGATATTCTTTTTTTATATGAAAATATATTTTTGGTTAAAATTTTCTGTGTAAATTCAAAACTCCTTGAAAACAAATTTGCGAAAATCTCAAATGCTGGAGTGCATGCATGTATTACAATGCACTTTAAAAATGATAATGGATGCTATGATTCGGTATGTGCTATATTTATGTCAAACATTACTATATTAATTAAAATTCCATAGAAATATTATAAGAATAAAAACATTCATTGAAAAAGAAATTCTAATTTAAGAAAAAAATATGAATAAACTTAGCTAGTAAATTTACTTAATGCTTTTACTTAACTATTACTTTCTTCCATACCTACTCGAGGTTTTAAATTAAGGATTAAATTTACAAAAATATTTAAAAGAACACTATTTTGTTTGGAATTTAAATTTTCAGCACTAAGTTTGCGTAGCGATAGTTTATATAATTAAAAATATAAAAAACAGAAAAAAAACTATATAATTTAAGTATATTTGAAGTAATCATTTTATTTGTTATTTTGTTTTTATTGAGAAAAATTACTGTGAAAATTAAATCTCACGCAATTGTGTACTTAATTACACCACGCAAATTATAATTAACTGCTTTTTTAATTCAATTAATAATAATTTGATGAATTATTCATATGCAAATATTAGCTTAATTCTTACATGTTCAAATAAAAAAAATCATGCATACCTTTTTTATTGCTGTAGCACATGTTGTATTCAAGAAAACGTTTAATTAAGAAATTAAATTGCAAAGAAAGGCTGTCGATATAACAAATTCAAAGAAGGAAATTGGGAATTTAAAAATTCTTCATTTCCTTTTAATGATGTGTAAACAGTTTTAAATCTTATTTCGTAAGGGAATTTAACAGTAAGAGAAAGTGGCATCGAGAAAAATTGTTGTCGTAACATTTTTTGGCATTTTTTCTTTTTTCGTTTTGTTTGAGCTAACCCTTTATTGAGTAATTTTTTTCTAGTAAAATTAAATTTATTTAAAATATTTTTGGGATATAGTTTGATTTATAAAAATAATTCATTTAGTCTACTACCTAAAATTAATGAGATTTTACGACCATTTTATTTATATATTAACACGTTGAGCACCGCGTCAGCCATTGGTGTCTGACACTGGACTTTCCATTTAGGCAGCGTCAACCACCGGTGGCTGACCCTGAAATTACATTTACGCTGCGTCTGCCACCGTTTGCTAACACTGACCTTTCACATAGGTTCTCGAAAAACAGCTGACTGACAGCGTACTACATGATATAGAACTATAAAATTTACATTCTTTTAGGGAATTGCAGAAATTTTATTCAAAATTTACTTAATTATTGTGATTCTTGTTTTAATAAATTAAATTTAGTAGAATTTTATCCACCACTATTTTCAAACAAATCGTAGTCTTGTATAATTCACCACTTTTTTCAAATATGTCATGCTAAACCTTTTGAAACTAGCAAAATCTGTCTAATATTTGCAATTTTTAGTTTGTAGTTAACTACAGTATGGCCAGACGGGCAAGCTATGTAAAATTAGCGTGGCGTTCAACGAGTTAATATTTTTTAGATGCTGAAAGATCGGAGATGGTTTTGGCAAAATATTAACTACTGCAGAGATGCCAACTTGGTTCGGACAGCAAATATATATTTTAAAGTGGTAATTTATCAACTTTGATTCTAGGTTTAATAAATTCAATTTAGTACATTTAAATCCACCACTGCTTCTTAAATAATTCGTTGGCTTATAAATTTCACCACTTTATAGTACTCATGTCGTACCATACCCTCCAACTTATGAGGATTTTGAAAATAATTCTCTTTAGTGGTAGCGAACCAATGTAGAAATTTTTAAAGTAAATGGATCTCTCATAAAACTTTTATCAGAACTTAAGAATCTAGCCATATGGCCTGCACTTTTATAAGTAATAGTGGACAAGTTACGCTAAAATAAATTTTTTTTTAAATATTAAGACATTAATTTTGCTACCGTCAGAAAAGAAGATTTCTGAAACTACGGAAATTCCGTAGCAGTAGGAGGGTATGTCGTACCATACCTATCCCACACTCATTACAGATCTGTATGTAACTCCTTTGAACCGGAGAAAGGTTCAAAGGTGATCTCTTGGATAGGGAGTTACATACATCCCCACTATATACTAGGACTTTCACTTCCAGTATCAACTGATTTGTCACTTCCGCCTCTCAGTTTTTATTCGCCAATCTACTCATCTCTACTCATAGTCTACATTGCAGGCGCCCTCGGGCACAAGCATAGATGAAAGAGTCAATTGTTCGCTTCGCGGTCAGGCACCCAGTATGAAACACTATTTCAAGTACTTATGTCATGATATACCTTATAAACAGCAAGCAAAAATAGTCAAATATTTGCAAAATTTACTTTGTAGTTTTTTACCGTTTTTTTTAAAAATTATTTTGGCGTGTCCGGAGCAGTTGTCAGCGCTGCTACTGTAAAGATTTGGTCATAAATTTGACCTTCTGCATTTATAAATTACCGACTTTATGTACTCCATGTTTTTAAATATTTTATTCTTAAATGGCGGGCACTAGGAACTATTGTCCATTGACCTCATAAAGTGACAGAACTGCTACAGTTTTCCCGTTAACTAGTGGGAACCTGTGGCGAAGCCCCACGTCGGTGGAGCAGCGCCGTTCACGTCACACAACCACAAACCCGTTTATAGGTCGGATCACTTTTACACAATGACACACACAAAGGAGAAAGGACATAGAACATAAAGAAAGAGAAAGAAACATCCATGCCCAGAGCGGGATTCGAACTCGCAGCCACTGGCTCCGCAGTCAGGCACGCTAACCGCTCGGCCACCTGACCGACTGTTTTTAAATATAAATAATATCCATCTGAAATAACACAAACCTTATGTGACACAAAACTAAATGTCACCGAACTTATATGACACAAAAAATAGCTCCCCAACGTTAGCCCAGCCTCTGACCTAACGCTACCTCACACTGCTTGCCACATTTATGTAAACAGTGCAGTCTTCATTGCTATTTCATACGCCTCTGGAAAAAATAAAAAGTGGTAGAAATATTAATATTTTTTAAATAATATTATGTTCGTGAACACAGCAGGGCTGAAATTCAATATATATCAAGACGGAAAAGGGTAAAAACTAGTGATAAATAAATTTCATTTTTAGCTTTTTTCGCTAATAATAAAATATCCATAACTACCAAATTTTTTTAACAGATTCTGTACGTATATTGAATTATTTTTTCCAGGAAAAAACAATTTACCAAAACTGTTGTAAAATTCCAGATGAATGGGATAGGGGCCGCTTCGCGGCCCAGGTGCCCAATAAAATCAAAACACTAGGACTAGGAAAAAACAATTCATTATCAGAGATGCCAACTGCTCCGCTCGCTGAAAAAGTTTTAATAAAGTGGTAGAGAATTAAATAGTGTAACTTGCAAAATAAGCACAGTTACGCCTACTTTAAAAAACAGTAACCAAATAATTAATGCTTTTAGGTTGCATGTTATATGATTTTTATTATTTTTTATATTTAGTGGTGGAAAAATTATTTAAAATTAAAAATACTAAACTAAAAATAACTTACATTTCGTTACCGCAAGGAAATACTATTTTGCAAAGCGGAGCAAGTTGGCATCTCTGCATTATATAAGGCACCTAGGAACAAATTCCCAGGCGCCCAGATCCGAAAGCAAGGCAAGGCGAATAAAATTCCACTCAGACGATTTAGTTAGAGCCCCAAACGGGGTTGACTCTAAGATATCTAATTTACATTGGAGGTATAAAATCGAGATATCCCTGGCCGAGCTGTGCCCGCAGAACACCGTACACTGCGCAAAGGTAGTGGGTTTAAATCATGCTGTTACCCTGGATTAGAGCCCTTGAATTAGACAGGCCGACTTATCATATATTGTTGGAGCAAAGAACTAACATAAGCACAGCGAATAAATATTTTCAAGTGGTTGTTTATTAATTGTAATTCTTGGTTTAATAAGTTCGATTTAGTAGATTTTAATCTACCACTATTTATAAACAATGCGTAGGCTCATATAATTCACCACTTTATAGTACTTATGTCATGCTATACCTTTTAAAAAGCAAGCAACAATAGTCAAATATTTGCAAAATTTACTTTCTAGTTAGTTACCGTTTTTTCCATTATTTTGAAGTGTCCGGAGCAGTTGGCATCTATGCGCTTTGCATTTTTAAAAGCAAGCAAATATTGTCAACTATTTGCAAAATTTACTTTGTAGTTATTTGCCGCTTCTTAAATTACTTTGGCGTGTCCGGAGCAGTTGACATCTCTGTAATAACATAACTAATACTAACATAACGTTAACTTGCGAACTTGTTTGCTCCAATATTGCTTGATGGGTCAGCTCTGATAGTGTAGGAGCCTTACCCTGGATGTATATTTAGTTCTGTTCTATTTTACGAAGATTTATAGGCCAAATTGAGCTCACAACCCTGCAAAATTATGTAATTCCAATAAAACATAGTAAAATTAATAGCAATGAATTGCTTATTGTTAACACTTTACCGACCGGTAGCGGTTCGAACATACTATGCCCTTTCACCGCCCGTTCAGCTGCAGATCGTCCGAGACACCGGCTCGGTTTCGGCCTAGACTGACGCGCGGACTTCACCACTAAATATCAAAAATTACAAATATGATATAAAATGCAACGTTAAATCATCAATATACTGGTTACTGTATTAAAAAGTAGGCGTAACTATCTTTCTTTAACTAATCTTACAAAATATTTTGCTACCACTTTATTAGAACTTTTCCAGAAAGCGGAGCAGTTGGCATCCCTGCCTTCATATCGATGAAAAAATCCCGACTTTCCTCGCAGGAAAATCTAGTCGCACCCAGCTGCACGATGAAAAATCCCGACTCTTTTCGCAGGAAAATCTGGTCGCACCCAGCTGCACTCGAGAAAACGACAGCTGAATTTTTTTCAGGGCATGCTGAATTGGTGGAAAACGTAGTCACCACAGATCGGTCAAAAGTCGATTAATCGACGACCGGTCGGTAAGCGCTGGGGAGCAAACGCTGAATAATCTACGGCCGGTCGGTATACGATGAGAACAAAACGTCGATTAATCGACGACCGGTCGGTAAGCGCTGGGGAGCAAACGTCGAATAATCGACGGCCGGTTGGTATACGATGAGAACAAAACGTCGATTAATCGACGACCGGTCGGTAAGCGCTGAGAACAAAACGTCGATTAATCGACGGCCAGTCGGTAAAGTGTTAAGAATAGATTAACTCTTCCCGAAAATTATCTATTATTGAAATAGTTCTACTACCAGATTTTTTCTACTACCAGATCTAGCTTTCAGGCCAGGATCTCCGGAATATTTTATTTTCTGTAAATAATTATCTGTAAATTCGAAGGTGGTAGATATGAAATTTTGTTTCGATGATGGAAGCTAATATTAAAAAAAATGTTCATCTTCTTAAAAACAAAATTGGTAAAGTTAATATTTTTTTACAGGTCAGTGCGAACCCTGCATTTCCCCCCTATTTGTGAAGTTATCATTTTTTATGAAGTTATCATTTTGTGTATCACATTGGATCGCACAAATCGTGGGTGAAAAAATAACTTCCCATCGTAATTTAAATGAACTTCGGTGAAAAATTCTCCCCATGATATTACGTGGTGTTAAACAAAAACGCGTGCACCGCCTTGATTGTATTTTGTGTATCGCATTGGATTTTGTATAGTATTAAATATTTATTGCATATTATTTACTTTTTAGACATCTGTAGGAAGTAAAGATTATTGCTTACGTATTCCTAGCAGCATTGGGGAAATATTTCTTACATAATCTATAACTTAAATAATCTAGAACTTCATGCAGAATCTCGAACTTCTTAACCCAGAGAATCATATAAGAGTTCATTTATCAAATTATTGTTCGACAACGATCTTTAACGCATCAAAATTTTCAAAACTGAAGTAATAAATATAATAGAGGACAAAAGTATCGAAACATGTCTATACTAACTCTCTGTTGGCAATATTACTATTAGCCGCAAATGTTTTGGAAAATTTTGCGTCACCATACTGTAGATCAACTTAAAAGATTAAACTTGAAGTTTTATGATTGCAAGGAGGTCAGCCAATGGCGACTGAAAATGTAAGAACTGGTAGATATTCAATTTATCTTTATTTATCAAATTATTCCGCTGTAACTAGCACCATGACTTACATTGAAAATTATTCATATTTAACACATTCACGCCGGGGTGACCCACCGGTTGGTCACGCTAGATTGTCTCATCGGGAGGAGCACCGGAGTAAAAACTGGTAATAAATAAATTTCATTTTTTAGTTTTCTTCCGGGAATAATAAAAATCCATAACTACCAATTGTTTTTAAAAGATGCGATTTTTATAATGAAATGCTTCTTAGCCGTGATAAATTTCCTTACAGTGAATTGTTATTGTGGAGAATAGATTAACTCTTCCCGAATATTTTCTAATATTGAAATAGTTCTACTCCCAGTATTTTCTCTTCTCCGTCCCGCTTTCAGACGCAACACTCGGCGTGAACGTGTTAAAACGAAAACATTCGTTGTCTTCAATTTCAGTAGTAAACTTAAAGAACGATGCTAAGAAATGTTTCTAATTTCATTCTCGTTAATTAGAATTTTGCTATTTTTTAATCACCATTTTTGAGTCGTGATCAGGGGATAGAGCGTTTCGCATTCCCATGAAGTGAACCGGGATCGAATCCCAGCGATGACAGATCGATACAAATTCCGCATCCGACTTGCACCGATCACAGTGATGACATAAAATATCCTCAATGGTAGACGGATCATGGGTTTGAGTCCCCTTGCAGTCAGGCAAACCATGGGAGGTTTTCATGGTTTTTCTCTACATTTAACGCAAACGCGGGTAAGTTCGCTCAAGAGCACCTTTACAAAGGTAAATTTCTCCCACTATTTGATCCAAAAGGTCCCTTCGCTTCTGGGTTGGGTTAAAAATTACGAGGTTAAAGAGTTGAACATTAGTTGTCGTAAACCCGAAAAATTAGACGGCTGTTCGACGACGGTTATAAAATGCAATCACCACTTTTTACATTTATAGTCGACAGTGGCATTCCTGTGATTGGCAGCCTCTTTTCCAGCGCAATATTCGCTGTTGGAAAAAAGGCCGCCTAAATGAAAAGGCCGCCGTTGAAAACTTCTTAACTTATTCTATACCAGGAGATAATATCCCTTATATATATATACATATATATANGAAAGAGATAATGTTTGAAGTCGTAATTTCTCAATAATATTTTGTATCTTAATACTGGACATCGTATAGGATATATACCGAAGAGCCATTACATTATGACCACCCTCTTTCTATAACAATGGGCTCGCCCAGGTTTTCATGGTTTCTCGCCCAAGAACAATATTTTCATGGGGCACATTAGGACCCATAATCCTCATAGAACAATCCCTGACGTCTGTAAGCTACTTGATCATAAAGTAAGGTAAAACAACGTTTAAGAGCCCAAAAATATATGAATATTCATGTATTTTTTTGTGCTCTTAAACGTTGTTTTACCTTACTTTATATTTCAGTACAAAGGTCGCCCTTTTATGTATTTACTTGAACATAGTTGCAGACCTGGTTCAACCATTCATGGCAACAGTTTTTCCTGTGGGGGACGGTGCTTACTAACAGGATAATGCACCATGTCATAAGGGTCGAATCGTCGGGGAACATTCCAGTGACTTTCAAGTCATGTCTTGGCCCCCAAATTCACCTGACCTTTATCCAATAAAGCATTTGTGGTCCTGGTTGGAAAACCAAATTCGTGCTGCCACGCTACCCCCTCGCAATGTGAGGGAATGGTAGGACCAGTTGGTGAGCTTTTGATACCAGATACCTCACATTACCTATCAGCACCATGTGGAATCAATGCCAAGAACAACGAGAAAAACGAAGAGAATTAATAAGTTTTATTAACTGCGCATAAGTTGCAAGTATATAGAACTCATAGAATAAGCTAAAATATTGAGAAAATATGGAAAATAATAAAAAGTAAAGACAAGAGAAGAAAATTATTTAAACAATTTGTCAAAAGTATTTAAAAAAATATAATTTTAGATATATAAAAAAAAATGAAAAAAATAAAAATCCGGAAAACGAAAGAAAGAAAAGATATAAATGATAATATTGATTTTTAGCTGGAGCACAATTATTAAGTAATTTGGCTCCTGATAAAAATCAATTCAAAACGAGTAAATCCTGTTTTTTCTTTAAATATTTTTTTTAATTATCAAACTTATATATTACAAACTTTAAATTATCCTGTATAATATTATTACCTTGCGCGCATCCATTTTCGGGCCCACCCAAGGACACTAACAAATTAGACGAGCTTCACAATTTCAGTAAAAACGTGCCATAAGATATCACTTTATTTATGCTTCTGTTCTCATATTTTGTAATCTGGCAATCTTATTACGAAAATATTTTAAATCATTCTTGAAAGATTCCGGTACGCGTAAGTTCGTTTGATTCGCTCCTCACTATGTAGATTTCCTTTCTTGTACTGTTCTCTAATCTTTTTACATTTTTATTTCTGTTTTTTGCTTGATATATTTGCTTGTTTTTTCGTTTATATTTTTTACTTAATGCGTTCTAATTTCGTTTTCATTTTTTTGAGTGCTCCTCATACTATTGTATTGATATATTTAGCTTTGACTATATTAATACATTATTAGAAAGTACTGCTTTTAGCGGATATAATCGTGTGGGCTGATGAAGAGATTATATCTTTTCTTTGTTTTGTTTTCCGGATTTTTAATTCCTTTTTAATTCTTTTTTTTTTAAGATATCAAGAATTATATTTTTTTAAATACTTTTGAAAAATTATTTTGAATAATTTTCTTCTCTTGTCTTTATTTTTTATTATTTTACATATTTTCTCAATATTTTAGCTTATATATATATATCTATATCTATATCTATATCTATCTATCTATATATATATATATATTTAATTTTAAAAAACTTATTACCAGTTAGTCAAAAATTTTGATGCACTAAAATGTGATACGAAAAATTTTTACAATTTGTTTTTTTCTTTAAGGTGCCAATCAGTTGGGAAGTTGAAGATGTAACTCCAGTTAAAGGTCCTGATGGAAAAATGGGAATACCTCAGAGGGCTATAGATTCCATTAATAAGAATACCATNATATATATATATATATATAAAACATTTCAATAGAAAAACTTTACTCTAGTAAAATTAGTTCAAAATTTCTGGTATTAATGCTCGAAAGAAATTATTAAATTCCTTTCTTTATTTTCATTGATCTGAAGTTTGAAAAAGTAACCATATTCTGTATAACTATGTGTATACGATTTTACCAAGCCGGCGCTATATACTTTATTTACTGCTCATGATCGACAAAACAGTACAACTCCTTATTATTTTTTAAATTTTCGAACCAATTAACAAATATAATTCTGTTTTTAATAAAGCGTGAGAAATGCGAAAAAATGTAATGCATCTTTATTATATTGAGGCTTCAAAACGTAATACTAAATACGTATAATATTAAATACGTATAATATTAAGTACGTATAGTATTAAATACGTATGATATTATATTCGTATAATATTAAATACATAATAATAAGATGATAAATACTTGATTATATCTGACGATAGACTTGAAAATTACAACTCGTCATATGGGGGAGTCGTCACCAAAAAAGTGGCAATTTTAACTAAATAAAGAACCGCTCACTTTATTTGTTTATATATTTATTTTTGTTGGTAAAAATCGTTTAATACATAATGCTAAAAGACTGTGGAAAACAGAAATTTCATTGAAATGTCCAACGCATCCATTCAAAATTTCGATCCATTAGAATCCATCATTGAAATTTAAAGATTCATCATGTGGAAGAAGAGTTCTTAAACAATTCACATATTTCAAACTCGTAATGTATACATTAAATGAATTTCGCCTCCTTTGAATATTTCCAAATATTTTAGTACGTCCAACTATATTCTGTCACATATTATTTTTATTGTTGAATTAACATTTTATAGCTGCAGATTATTTCTAACACGATTTTTTTTTTAAAAAATTAAGTTTAATCCAAGAAAACAGAAAGTTGGCAAAAAGTATCTATTAAATAAAAAATGCCTATCGAAATAGGTCACAGGCTCATTAGGTTTCAGAAAAAGTTATTATCATAAGTTACTGGCTGTTAACTGAAAATTTGAATTTTCAGGTCTGCCTGACGAAAATTAAAGTATGTTTGTATATGTGTGCTGAGCAGGCTTGAGCAGGCGAGACGGAAAAGAGAAAATACTGGAAGAGAACTATTACAATATTGGATAATATTCGGGAGGAGTTAATCTATTCTTAACAATAAACAATTCACTGTAATTAATTTTTTCTTGGCGAAGAAGCAATTCAATATAAAAATTGTATCCGTTAAAAACAATTGGTAGTAATAGATTTTTATTATTCAGGAAAAAATTAAAAATTGAAATTTATTTGTTACTAGTTTTTACTCTTTTCCGTCTTGATATATATGGTCCCTGGTGCTGAGGAAGCAACGTCAAACCAAAGCTTTTTGATATTCAAATTCCAATAGTAAATAAAACAAAGTACCTCGGACTCAGCATTAACAGCAAACTCACCTGGACCGACCACATAAAAAATGCAATAGGCAAAGCCAATACAGCAATAAATGCAATTCAACCTCTCATCTACAACCGGAATGTTTCACTTAAAAACAAAAAACTGCTGTATACTTCCATGATCCGACCCATTCTAACATATGCTTCTCCTGCTTGGGCCGTAACCCTGGATGTATTCTTTGTGATGTCTTTCTCTGAATTGTTCTATCTGTCTTATAAGCCTATATTGAGCACACAAGTCAGCAAATGTATGTAATCTCAATAAATCGAATCAAATCACTTTTAAAATAGAATTTGGTTTCATGGGCTCAAACTGTTCACTTTTTAAATAGTCTGCGCAGACTACTTATAAGAAGCCGTGTGGAGGCTTTCTGATATAGAATGTGATGGCCAAACACAAACAGTGAATTCTTTTTCAGCCACTTACTTCGCTTTGTCATCAGCTATTACACCTTTCGTTATTCTAGCTAATTTATATTTAAAAACTTTTTCCCAGCAAAATATCTCAAAAAGAACAAGCTATTCAATAAAAAGAGAGAAATATCAGCAAGTTTATGAAATAAAATGCACATGTTCAAAATATGCACATGAAGATTGCGAAATAAATATTTTGTCATATGATCGCCAAATATAGTTCGTTCACCAAGAGTTGGCACTTGGCTCCGCCTTCATCACATGGTATCGGATGATACTATTTCGCTATTTTGGGGAGAAGGATATGAACAAGGCTGCTATTTGGCGATGGTATGACAAAAATATCTATTTCGCAATCTGTAGTGGTAGACAAGTAAATAAGACAAACTAATCATATTAAAAAATTAAACAAATTTTTATACATATATTTGCTACCACTTTCTTATTTTTACTAGATTTTCTATTAATGGGCTCTTTCGTAAACTGGTTTGCCTTCATATTGGTCTGATCGGACTACCTATATAAAACCGTGTGGAGGCGTTGCGCGCATTAGAGGTTATCTCGATTTCAAGCGGGAAAATGTTTTTCCTCTTACTCCCTCAAGCTGAAATGAAATCTGCGTCCGAGGAGGTGGAGCCAAGTGCCAACTCCTGGTGAACGAACTATAGCAGCCTTGTTCACATCCTTCTCCCCAAAATAGCGAAATAGTATCGTCCGATACCACGTGATGAAGGCGGAGCCAAGTGCCTACTCCTGGTGAACGAACTATAGCAGACTTGAAATCTGAACCTAGTACCTAATGTTGACAATAGATTCACAGCCATCTTTTCTATAGCCTTGAAATTCAAACCTGCTACCTCATGTGGACAATAAATACACAGCCATCTTTACTATAGAAAGTTGCTTAGAATTATTTTCACTTTCTTTTCAGTTAAACAAGCAAGGTGCTTGCTTTACAATATCAGTCACCCCAGAGACTCTGTATACAAACTGCTTATATTTTCTAATTGTACTGCAATTTCACGATGAATGGGATATGGGTCTTCTTCGCGGCCCAGGTGCCCAGCTTTTGTAAAATAAAGTAAGTAAGTAAGGAAACAACGTAATTTTCAACCTATATATATTTTTTAAAACGCAAATAGGTAAGCATAATAATAATAATTACGTTGCAAATAAAACTTACATAAACTCATACAATCGAATTTTATGTGTGCATTTTAGCTTGTTAAAACATTTCATTGTTCCTCCTCAGTATTGCATAAAATATCCTGTTCGCCATAATTTTTAATTAAGCATTTAAATCTCATTTTAATAATAATTTAACATCAGTAATTTCAAAACAGAATGTAAATAAAAAACTAATTTTTTCGAAGCTATAGTTTTGTAGGATAACAATATCTAATTAGCACTATAATGAAAATACTTCTGAGAAATATTGTCTCATCATAATTACTGAAATTACGATAAAAAATCATTTTAGTATTACTTGCTCAAGAAAATTTTTTTCTAAATAAAAGTAATTTCTCAAACAAGTAATTAACTAAAGATAAAGTAAACATTAATCATCTAATAATGTTTTGGTGCTAGTTTAAAGTAACATTAAGTGTAGTAAAGCAACGCGTAATGACTATGTCTGTTGATATCAGACGACAAAAAAAAAGATGAAAATTAAGATGTAAGCAAAGTAATAAAATTATTTCTTTTAATATAAAGCTCATTTTCTTTACAAAGACGGCGCATATTTTTAATATTTTTATGTAAAGCAATTTTTCTTTAGTTTATATAAATATTTGTGTAAAAATTAAAAATCATCGATAAATTCCTTTCTCCTTAATTAAAGCAATATTGTTAATTAAAAGCACTTTTTTATCGTCTCAAACATAGGCAAATATCATCTGTGAATTTCGATTTATATTTACTTAGTTTTTAGCGAAAATAAACTTGTTATTTGTTGGTTTTACTCCTTGTCTATTTTCTTCCATCGGGTCTAATTGCACATATGTTGGCCCTTGATCGATAACAAGGGGAAAAAAAGGCTTTGAAATTTTATTTATAGGCTGTCAAAAACTGAAACTAAATTAAGGTCAAAAGTATAAATTTTGAAAAAAAAAATATTTTTTTTGTTCCCCATTATAAACGAAAGTTCATATCAAGGATAAATAGACCTTACACTGATGTTTTTATACGATTAAACGCTGTTGCCTGGTAAACATTTGCCCGGTATACCAGGCATGAAAGTGGGACGGAAAAGAGAAAATACTGGCAGAAGAACTATTTCAGTATTAGATAATATTCGGGAGCAGTTAATCTATTCTCAACAATAACAATTCACTGTAAGGAAATTTTTCACGGCGAAGAAGCAATTTAATATAAAAATTGCATCCGTAAAAACAATTGGTAGTTATGGATTTTTATTATTCTGGGAAAAAAACTAAAAAATGTAATTTTTATATGTAGTCCGATCAGACCACTGTGAAGGATATCCACTTTCCGAACGAGTCATTTAATACAAAATTTAGTTAAAATATGGAAGTGGTAGTAAATATATGACTAAAAATTTGCTTTAATAATGAATATTATTGGTTTGCCTTATTCACTTGTCAACCACTACAGATTCAATTCTCAAATACATATGAAAAATCTCTTTTAATTACTTTTATAAAACGCTTTGGGTTCATGCGTACAACAAATTCACATTTCAAATAGTCTGCGCCGACTACTTATAAAAAACCGTGTGGAGGCTTGCTCCGCGTTGTAAAATTGTATTTTCCAGTGGTAGCGAAATTCAAGTTACTTTTAGTTTAGTATTTTTCCTTTTTAGTAATTTTTTTACCACTAAATATCAAAAGTTATAAGTATCATATAAAATGTAACGTTGAAGCATCAATCAACTGGTTACTATATTAAAAAGTAGGCGTAACTGTCCGTCTCTAACAAATTTCACTATATAATTTGCGACCACTTTATAAAAACTATTCCAGAAAGCGGATTAGTTGGCATCCCTGTAGATGTACCCTAGACTATAATATTGAGCCACAGTCCGATAAACAATTGCCCGGTATTGCCGCCAACTAACAGTTCTACTCTACTTGGAATACCGCATAAAAAAGTTATATTTTTGAGATGGCAGTAGCACCTACCATTTTGATCAGTTCTTTGTTAAAAAGTGGTAGATGAGGGATGAAATTTAGAAATTTGACAATGAAATATACATTAAAGTAATGTCGTTTCGGTGCATTTGATATTTGTTATCAAGACTTTATTTATAATCAATAATGTATTCATCCTCGCTAGCAACAACCTTTCAATCCGGGGTCGAAAATGAATCGAAATGGATCGAAAAAAATAATTTGGTTTTTAAGACTAACAAATATTTAATGGGCCGAAACGATATCATTTTCCGGTCCCCCTAATATATATATATATATATATTAGGAGTTTGATGGTATAGGGTTCTATTGCATACGACACAAGATTCTAGAATTCAATGAATTTTCAATGCAAGAACATTTAAAATTCAATTCTACTGTAAGCCTTCGCCTTATCCTCTCAGTAACCTACCATTTATTAATATTTGTTTCTTTATGTTATTTAATAAAAAGCAGTTTTAATGGTTTACAGTGTAAAATCGAATATAGTGTCAGTTTTGCTAAATTTTTTAAAAGTATTATCTTGATATATAAGGTGTTAGATTTAGTACAAGCTTACAATTTTTCCATAAATAGTATGATTGATGGAGAAATATTTTAATCTTTTATAATAATAATAATATAGAAGAATAACTGATACTAAATGTTGANTATATATATAATGCAGAAACTTGAAATGCATATGAAGAACTTAGTGCAAAAGAGTAAAAAGCCACATGTTTCCCAAAAGTTTCCATTTTTACTTCGTACTAATCCGTAGTCCAGAAATATCTTCTTATCTGGAATTCTTAAAATTTTCCCTCAAAAATACTTTCCTTAACAATATTGAAAAGTGGCTTATGTTTATTTTGTTCACCATTCTTTTATTTTTTATTATAAATATTATGAAAGAATCTTCATCGATTTATTTGACTTAACTTCTTATAAAACATATTTAGAAATTTGTTACCTCAGTGAGATTTTTAAATGACTCTACAGTTATCGAAATGAAGTTTTTGTTAGTTTCATGATAAAATTTTTGCACCCAACATGAAAATTTTGATCAAAATGGAAATGTGGTTTACCATTAATTCTGCCTCAAACCTACTTTTACTTTTTTTTTAAAAAAAAAATTGAAAAACATCTCTCATTCTATCTGTCAGTATTTGTTCTCCACCCAATTTTCATTAAAAAAAATAAACTTTTTGTATATTTAAAATGACCAAAAATCATCGAAAATGAGGTTTTTAATTGTTTCATTCTAAACCTTTTAGTTTTTTGCTTGAAGGCGTTTTTTAATTTTTTAATTGCATTTTATAATTAGAATCAAGTTTCTACTTGTTTATATACACTATTATTACAACTTATCATTTCTTTCCTCAGAATGCCTTTCAGTCCATAACTTTGTCTAAGTAACTGAAAATTATGAATAGACTCAATAGTTATATACGTGCAATACACACACTCTTATCTTCATTACACCTGTTTTTCGACATCATTTTTGTCACCGATATTAGGACAAGTTTCTCCATCTCGCAGCATTCTTGATCATTAAATATCGTTTGCACGACCAAATATAGATATTGTAGGGCTACGTATCATAATAATCTTACATTTATCTAACCATAATGGATAGACGCTGTGGAAAAGGTATTTTGGTTCTACTCGAAATGTATCTTTACGATATAATGTCGTCTAATGAAATTTCTATGGCAACAGTTCCGAACCTTCTAAGCTAGATTGGATTACTAAAGACCCATTCAATATGTGTGAGGCCGTATAATGGTATAAAGGGTAATATTTTATGCTTAATATTTTGTAGTTTCACAGAGAATGGAGTATTCATTGAATAGAAAACTATGATTTCTTTCTAATATATAGGTCGAATGTACTGTTTCACCTTTTCAAAAATTGTTATTTGAAATGAAAAAATAAAAATCCGTAGGATCGTTTCAAATTGGCGCGGATCGTTTCAAATTGATAAACTCACTACGAACTGATTAAACAATTTTTTATTTTTTTTCTTCTATTTCCAATGAGCTGCACAATCGGTCTTGAAATCACGCAATCGCTGCACAATCGGTGGTCCAGGACCACCACAATGGGTGAGATACCATTGGTCATGTTCATTTGGACGTCTAGTTTCTGCCACACTAGATGGCAGCACCGAGACTCTATTTGGATGCTAAAGTGCACTAGGAATTTAGTTTGGCCGGAAATGCCAAGATCCAATAAGGTACTCCAGGGATCTTTTACATGCCGCATAATCATACGGCATGGCCGCTGAGGATTTTCTGAACATCCCGAAAATCCAGTGTCTAGGCCGGGGATCGAACCCGCAGACTTGGTCTCATAGGCCGACGACAAACCAACTGCGCCACCCTGTCACTGATTGAAAACAAGATAGATTGATTCCAAGAAGATCGCCGAGTCACGAATCATTTGCAGTGGTGAGTGAAGGATTAGGTGACCACTATGATCCTCCTGTGGAAGGATCAAGGGTGAGCGGTATCGTTATTCGCTAAACTTCTCCACAGTAAAGTGTTTAACATCACATGCAGGTCAACTGGCTATCAAAGTGTGGGATAAGCGGTCTTCAGACTGTAGCTAATTGCCCATTTTGCAGCTCTAGGGTGACGTTCTTAAAGCACTACCACTAGGTTTCAATTTGAATTATTTTCTTTTTAAGTTAAGAATGGCGAAAGGAGCAGAGATGCCAACTGCTCCGGATGCTCCATAATAATTAAAAAAACGGTAAACAACTACAAACTAAAATTTGCAAATATTGTATTAATTTTGCTTACTTTTTAAACGGTGTATCATGACTTGACTGGAGTAAAGTGGCGAATTACATAAACGTTCGAATTATTTAGATATAGAGGTAGATAAAAACCTAATGAATAAAATTTATTTGACCAAGAATCATGCATTAATAAACTAGCACTCGAAAATATTTATTTGCTGTCCGGAGCAAGTTGGCATGTCTGAAGGAGAAGTAAAGTTGCTGTTTGCTGCAATTTGCTTTGGAAACTAGAATTTCATTCTTAAAACGAATCAAAATTAGTTACAAGGCTCTACAACAGTTTACCATGCTGCATATCAGAACTTTCCCAGTGAAATATTTGAATAAGTGGCAGCAAATTTTTTACTGAAACAGTTGCAAATAGAGATTATTTGAAAGAAAAAAGCATTATCTTATAGCTTTTCGAGTTTAATTGATGAGCATTGATGAACATTGTAACTAACTTTGATTCTTAGCGTGAAATAAAAACTGTTTTGATCAGCATGCATACTATTTTGTCCCTCTTTCTTAATAGGTTTTTTTTATAGATTTTTCTCAACAGATGTATAAAATTTGAGGATTTCAGTGCTTGCGTTATCTATATATTTACAGCATGACATATAAAACAAATAAAAATAGACATTAGACACTACTAAAAATAAACAAATGAAAATTAATATTATAAAAAAACAATTTTTTATTTAGCAAATAGTTTCTAATCCTATAATGATGATCTAAGTTCTTATGTCAAGCATGTTAAAATTAGTATTAATAAATTTGAAATTCTAAAAAATACTTTTTTCTGACATAAAGAAGTTCAAGCATAATTATAAGCTTCAACTTTTAGGTTATCAAAAGCGCCATATTGTGAAACGAGTTTGAACATCACCTGCTACATCAAAAAGCCTGCACACGGTCTTTTGTAAGTAGTCCGTGCAGACTGTTTAAAAAGTGAACCAGTTGTACGCATGAACCCAAAACCTTTTATAAAAGTAGTTGAGAGAAATTTATCATATATATTTGAGAATTGAATCTGTAGTGAGTGAAAGTGAAAAAGGCAAACCAATAATATTCATAAATAAAACAAATTTTTAGTCACATATTTGCTACCACTTTCTTATTTTAACTAGATTTCGTATAAAAGGACTCGTTCGGAAAGTGGAGATCCTTCACAGTGGTCTGATTGGACTACCTATAAAAAACCGTGTGGAGGCTTTCAGTTACAGCGAGGCGTTGGTTTGAATCACGGCCTCAATAGAGATTTCTGCTGAACAATAATTTTGCACAGCAGTCTTGAAGTTAAATCTTAAGGAATAAAATGTTTTTTCATGTTTTCTTTATCTCAATTGTGTAATAGTTTTGCGACTTTTGTATTTAGATTAAACACATATAAATTATTTATAAATGTTAGTGCTAGGATTATTAACTACTTTTTTTTTATCTCGTTTGTGTTTTAAAATAAGTTGTTTTGTTTTTATAGTCCGGTTTTTGAGATTGATTAAAAACGTCCTTTAAAGAATTACATACATTTAAAAATGAGTGCTTGTGATTTTCTGTCCTAGATTAAACTAAGCAGCAAACAGATTCTTTGTGCTTGTCCTTGACTGAACACGTGTAGTTTCATTATAAATTGATGTTAAGAACATTGATTTAGGAACCTTTTATTGTCTTCGTCTCATTTATTAAATACGATTTGCAATTCAGTTTTTGAGATTTCTTGACTATCAATAAAGTTATCCATCATAGATTTAAATGCATCCAAAAAACACTTGCATAAACACGTTTTTTTTCTTACATATTTTACTCCATTGCCAACCCATATATTCTGGTACCAGAAGGGTAGACATCTTGTTTATTTAATACGTTTACAATTCAGTTTTTGAGATTACAGGAATATCAATAAAGTTATACATCATAGAATTAAATGCATCCAAAAAAACTTGCATAAACACGTTTTTTTTTTCTTTCATATTTTACTCCATTGCCAACCCATATATTCTGGTACCCGAAGGGTAGACGTCTTGTTTATTTAATACGTTTACAATTCAGTTTTTGAGATTACTTGACAATCAACAAAGTTATCCATCGTAGATTTAAATACGTCAAAAACTTGTCTAAACACTTTTTTTTTCTTTCATATTTTACTCCATTGCCGACTCATATATTCTGGTACCAGAAGGGTAAACGTCTTGTCTACTAAATGCGTTTATATTTCAGTTTCTTAGATTACTTGAATATCAATAAAGTTATACATCATAGATTTAAGTGCATCCGAAAAAGAACTTGATAAAACACGTACACGTATTTTTCCCCATGTATTGTCGTTCGTTATTCTGGTACCAGAAGGGCAGATGTTTTGACCACTCCTGCAGGGACACCATAATAGGAGTGATGAATAAGGAAAGAGCATCCATGTGCCTAACGGGATTCAAACCCGAAACCTTTCTTACTCTAGATCTACTCCCTGACTACCGTATAGACCTGTCGGATTTTTCTTAAACGTATATGTCAGTATTAGAAATATATTGAGGATCCTTATGAGATACTTTTTTAAAAATTAAATAAAACTCTTTTTATTTATATTCATGTTTTTGCTATCACTCCATAATGGAAGCAATATTATTCGAACTAACATAACCGTACCAAACTTTATTTTTTCTACGCTATTTAAAAATATTTTGTTGAATTTTTTATTAAATATAACTGAAAAATACACGCAAAGATATTTATCGAATGCAGATAAAATTCGATTTTTTAAGGACGATAAATAATAACATTAACATATCAAATAATAATTATTTAGTATATTTTAGTAGAAAAAAAAAACAATCGGCTGCATAAGAAAAAAGAAAATGCCTTCTTTAAGAAAATATTTTATTATGAAAGTGAAGCTTAAAACTCTTATGATACCGAAATTGCAAAAACATACATTAAAGTATCTTCAAATTGTCAAAATGAACAGCGGGAAATAAAAAACACATTCTCGTATATTTATTAAATAACTAAGCCTTTATGCTTAACAAAATAGATTTGTTACAAAATACTAGCCCTGTTCTTTTATAAAATTCCATATTTTTCAGTTATTCTAAAAACTCTGCTCTTTCAAGCAAACAGTTATGAATCGCATTGCTGAAAACTTTAAAATTGCATGTTTCAAATTATAGTTATTGGATTTGTCTGGTTTTTCATGCAGAACATAAGGATCAAAATACTTCAAGAATTGAAATGAAATATAATATTTGTCAATTTGTTACTAGCAGCGTTCATATTCTTGAAATCGAATATTTTTTCTCTGGCATTGCTAACCAATGAAAATAAAGAATTATTCTTCTTTCATTCCATAAATTTAGAGGAAAAGAAGAAAGGAATTTCTTGTTGAATGAATTCTTTTATTAAGAATAATAGAAATTCTGAATAAACATTCAATGAAATTATGTATAAATAAAGAAAAACTCTTATTGAATATTTCTTTCTTTCTAGCTTTACAATCTGTTTAGAATAAATTTCATTCACTAAATGGAGATTAAAAGAATAATTTTCTATATTTAAGTAAATATTACGATTGTCCCTCACAGAAACTCGTACGTATCAAATGTAATTTTTTTTTTTTACTAGATAAGATAATTTTGTTAAATTTTATTAAATAGATCTAAAAAAACTGCTTAAAGATATTTATCTAATGCTCATTAAATGCTTATTTTTAAGAAGGAGGAATAATAGTATAAAAAATTAAATATTGATTATATTATATATTTACGTAGAAAAAAACAATCGGTATTATAAGAAATTGAAAATGTCTTGTTTAAGACTATATTTTATTGTGAAAGAGAAGCGTAAAACTCTTGTAATATCCAAACGGCAAAAACGTTCGACTAAAACATTTTGAAATCGTTAAAATGAACAGTGAGAAATGAAAAAAAAACATCTTTATATATTTAATAAGTAACTATAAGCCTTTATGCTTACTAAAATAGATTTGTTGCAAAATACTAACCGGGTTCTTTTGTAAAATTTAATATTTTTAGTTATTCTAATATCTCCGGTCTTTCAAGCAAATAGTTATAAATCGTATTTTGAAAACTTCAAAATTGCATGTTTCAAATTATAGTTATTGGATTTGTCTGGTTTTTTATGCACAATGTAAGAATCAAAATACTTCAAGACTTGAAATGGAATATAATATTTGTCAATTTTTTACTAGCAGAGTTCATATTCATGAATTTGTATATAGAATAGAGATAGAATAGGGAATAGTTTTTCTTGTCATTGTTAACCAATGAAAATAAGGAATTATTCCTTGATTACTTAAATTTAGAGGACAAAAAGTAAAGAATTTCTCGCTGAATTAATTATTTTATTAAGAATAATAGAAATTCTGAATAAACATTCACTGAAATTATGTGTAAATAAAAATGTTTATTAAATGTTTCTTTCTTTCTAGCGTTACATTGTGTTTCGAATAAATTTCATTCACTAAATGGAAATAAAAACAATTTACAAAAATTACTATTAACAAAAAGAATAATTTTCTATATTTAAGCAATTGTTACGATTTTCCAAACACCGTACCAAACTTAATTTTTTCTGTATTAATTGAGATTGTTTTGTTAAATTTTCTTAAGTAGATCTAAAAAACCAGCATAAAGATATTTATGCAATGCTCATAAAATACGATTCTTTAAGTACGATGAATCTATAAATAAAAGCATTTACATATCAAATAATAATTATGGTGCGTATTTTAGTAGCAAAAACAATCGGCATTATAAGAAATTGTAAATGTCTTTTTAAAGAAAATATTTTATTGCGAAAGGGGAACTTAAAACTCTTATAATATCGAAATGCCAAAAAACATTCGTGTAAAATGTTTTCAAATCGTCGAATGAACAGCAAGAAATTAAAAAAAAAACATCCTTATATATTTATAAAATGTTTAAGTGTTTATGCTTAACAAAATGGATTTGATTCTAAACTCCGCAAAGACCTAAGGAGTATATGAGATAAACGTGTTCGTAAAATCAGTTGAATCGGAAGCTCTGCGGCCGGTCGCTGACAGAGTCATGGTTGCAGTCATCTGGGAAAAATTTTCTTCCTCTTCAGATCCATGTCTGAATTTCAGAAATGGCTTCACGAATGAGTGATGCCGCCATCTATATTTGGGGTTCTGAACTAAGACCTTCTTTCTCCCTTGCGGTGGTCTCTTGACAAATGAAAGGCTCATCTTCTTGACATTATTCGCAAAGTTCCAATGGATGACGAGTTTAGCTTGTTTAGGTGCCAATAGAAACAACAACATTCCTGTTGCAATCAAAGAATTTATCTAACTTACTTGATGACCAAACTTCCGAACTCACTCCCGGTAAGTGACTGTATCCGGCAGAATTCAATATCAGGTAAGCATAGCATCTTATGGTGCAAATTTTCAGCATCTGCTGTAGCATTATGAATTGTATTTATTATATACGTACATAATTGAAATCATTTATTACGCCTGATGTCCGATAAATGATTTCAATTTGCACGTTCATAGGATCAATTCATATTCTTAACCTCTTATACCACTTTTCCCTGGCATTTCAGATCATCCATTACTTTGAACTGCCTAAATCTTTGATAAAACTAACCCCTTAAAATTCGCCTCACAGTTTATTAACATGTATTGCAGAATAAAAAGAAATCAGCTACTCTTTTGAAAAAAACTCTAGGTTGTTTACCAATTAACTTAGATAACATGAACTCTAAAACATTTTTTTTTCTTATCAATCATGTAATTATAAGATATTCTCATGACAAACGTATAATTTATGGGTGTAAGAAATTTATAGCATTTCCTTATTATATTAAAAATAAGAAATGAACTTAAGCCTCTGAAATCCATTTAATTATCTATCCAACTTAAGAGTTTTCGTTTTATTTTACAGTTGCTTTATCAATATTAAATTGTCATAATCTCAAGGTAAAAAATATCCCCCTTGGCAATTTCAATTTCTCGAACAATTCTTTAAACAATTTCTTGTAGGCAGCCTCTTGTCTAAAAGGAATTTTATTATTACATTAACTCCAATCGTTGGAAGATAAAAAGTCCAACTTTGTCAAAAATAGCTGAAGGGTAAGACAAACTTATTCTAGAATTGAAAGATAATCGATACCGTTGCTTACAATACAAAGGTTATACCATTCCAAGACTAACGCAAAAAATGCTTAAACATTATTCTTACTTCTCGACATAGCTTTCTTAAAAGCCTTGAAGGACAGCCATAACCAAAAGCTTCTTTTCTAAGCTCAAGTCCATAAGTTTTTTATGGGCAATTAAAACACGATCGTAAATGTTTAATGCTTCTACCGCCACAGCGTTGGTTAGATCATTAAGCGAGTTTTCTAAGTTTTTTTTTTCATATCCGAGGATTCTTCTTAGAGACTTAGAAGCATTTTATTTTACCTTTTCTATGTTTATTTATTCTTTGTTTATTTTTTTCGTTTGTCTTCCTTATTCAAATTCGTTTCTAGAGTAAAAGAAATACTCTCTTATAAGACTTGCTTTAGCGTCACAATTAATCAAATTTAGGTTTTTTTTTCTCCGAGAAGCATTTTTTGTAGCTCGCCTGCGTCAAAGAGATAGATAAAAAAGGAATAAAGAAAGATGTAATTTTAATCACTTTTCGGAAACAAAAATATTCTGAAATTCTTCTCATTTATGTATAGTTTAGAGAGTCGTGTTTGATATTTTTAAGTTTCTTTAGATAATGTTGTTTTTTTCCTAATTTATTTATTGTTACATTAAAATTTAATCATTTTGTTCCATGGTTAATTATTTCTCATTGATTAAAGATGTCATCATTCTTTTTTGTATTTTTATTCATTGTTCAGTATTTTCATTTCAAGTGCTTTGATAGCAGTTGATGATTTTTTTTTACTTTAATTTATATATATATATATANTATATATATATATAAAGGAAAAATCTGTTTGCACCATGTGGTCACATTCTAGTAAGCAGTTATTTTTAATGCAGTATTGGTAGCACATAGGACTGATCAACTATCATCGAATAGCTTTCATGGTTATCAGATTATCATATTATATTATAATGCAAAAAAATATTAAAACATTACATCAAATAAAGCTTTGATTGGAAAAAAGATATTTATATAGTAGCAAATAGGAAAAAAAAAATTTTTTAGTGTACAGGCTAAGATAATACGACGGTTTTCAAAAACTTACTTTTTTCATTAATGCCATATAAAAACTGAGTGAATAGATAAATAAATCCTTTTTAAAGTTTTTTAGACCACCAAGATATATAAATTGCTCGCACATGCACTGTAAATAATTACTGATCAAATTACAGTAAAAAGTACCGGCACTCAGGCAGACGGTACTCTTAAACGTAAAACACATTTTTACTGGAACTTGTTACAGATCAAAAAAATCTATTATACAGTATTTTTCACAGTAATAATTACTATAAAACCATTCTAATTAAATTAATATTACTGTAAACTTACAATGCAATATTTTAAGATAAAAATATATTTTCCGGTCTATTGGATTTTACGGTAAAATGCATTTTCAATGTGCCGATACTTTGAACTGTAAATTGAGCCATAATTTTTACTGTTTACGCTGATGCATTGGCTTACAAGTTTCTGACAATTTATAGCTATACCATCACCATTTCGACAATCATTTGTTAAAAGTCTAAAAGAGGGTTGATATGGATTTTAAAAGTGTTTTTAAATTATAAGAGGCCTCAATTATAGGGTAAAGTGTCAAAAACGAAAGCTTTAAAATGTATTTAAAGTGCTTAGTGTGCTTTAAAATATTTAATATTTTTTAAATGCTAACTATTAGTTTGGAATAGCCTACTTTTACCAGCTATTTATTTATAGACATTTTATTGTCAGTGAGAAAAATCATTTGAAAAAATATGTGCGTAATATAGGATTTAAAAGCGTTCTTACATTATAATTTATTTAAAAAAAATTATATATAGAAGCTCAGAAATGTTCATTTAATTAATATTTATTCATTCAAAAAATCTGTATCAATCTTCAATTTATCTTCAATTTATCTGTATAGAACAATGCTTTTAATGTTCATTACGAACATTATACAGTTAGATATTTTAAGCTGCATGGTTTAACAGTTCTCGATGCTCTGTGCCTTATTTGGTACTACTTATTTAAATTTTTTCACAAATTAATTTAATAAGCAATATGAAGCTTTTTATCCAAAAGTTTATCCACTAATTTATTTTTCAGTTGAAATATACGTTTCTATTTAAAATATATTAACTGCATAGCTGTCGAATATATGAATAAATGATGGGATAATACAATAATGTTGTTTATAAGTGTGGGATAAAATATGATAATTTCTTCAAAATTAAAGAAATTAAGCTGCTATTTCACTACATCTGGGTAATATTTTCTACAAAAACAGCAAGAATTATCAGATTATCAGCTAATTTGCATTTTGAATAAACTAATATATCCCGAATGCCCTATGCTAATTAGGGGAAAACTAATGCGTTATTGATAAGAAAAGAAAATATTACCTTAATTTGATTGCTAATATAATTAAACTTTTTTGACAAAAACTCTATTTTCATTAATGAAGAATATGAGAACTGTTTAATAAACATAATTGGTAATAATAAATAGTTGAAAACCATTAAGAAAATAATTAAAGAGACTTCCATAGCAATTATAATGTCGTAATTAAATTTGGATGAAATAGTTAAAGTAGTAAAATATTTATTTATTATTTTTTTTTGAGTGAAATGAAATCAATAAAAGCTAGTTATGAATGTGACTTTTTTTTATTAAATTAAATTTTAGCTATAAATTATTGAAAGTTCTTTTATCTAAATACAGTTTCGTTTCTGCCCCTTCTTACAAAAAGATAAATACAGTGTTTAGTGCTCTACTCGTTTCGGTGGCAAAAATGAGTTTGACGTGCAGTAGATGTGATGTCTATAGTATGTGAGTGAAATTTATTCCTTAATATTTGAGTCCAAAGTTAATAAACTTTATTAACAAAGATTCCAGTAATCACGTCGTTTATATAATTCAAACATAAAAAAATGCCTTCTGGTCTATGTTATTTGGAAGAATAATTTATTTAAAATTCATGAATTAAAGAAAAAAAATAGAGTATTTGGAAATAGATATCTCTGGCAGTATTTAACCGAAAACGTTCAAAATTTGTATTTTGTGATGCAAAATTATGTTTAAAAATCGGTATGAAGATGTGTAAAAGTTACAAGCTGAAAAATTTTCTACACTTATCAAATATATTAAGAAATAATAAGTAATTTTTTAAAGAAGTTTCGCATGAAATTATCTTTGGATAAATAATTTTTACAATTTTCATAAACATGAGTGTATATATCTAAGTACATATAGCATTAAAAAAGACACATTTTTATCTAAGGAAAATTATTTTTTCTTTCAAAATGTCGCTAGCGAAAAAGAGTGCATCCTGAAGAGAAACATATATATATATATAATATATATATAAAAAGTCACATTCATAACTAGCTTTTATTGATTTCATTTCACTCAAAAAAAATAATAAATATATATATAAGGTTAAATATTGAGAAAACATGGAAAATAATAAAAAATAATAATGACAAGAGAAGAAAATTATTAAAAGTATGTTTCAAAAGTATTAAAAAAATATAATTTTTGATACCTAAAAAAAAATTTAAAATCTGGAAAACAAAACAAAGAAAATATATAATCTCTTCATCAGCCCACACGATTATATCATTAAAAAGGAGTGCTTTCTAGGAAGAGATTATATCTTTTCTTTGTTTCGTTTCCCGGATTTTTAATATTTATTTTTCGTTAGGTATCAAAAATTATATTTTTTAAATACTTTTGTAATATATTTTTAATAATTTTCTTCTCTTGTCAGTATTTTTCATTATTTTCCAAATTTTCTCAATATTTTAGCTTATTTTATGAGCTTTTGCAGCTTATTCGCAGTTAATAAAACTTACTAATTTTCTTCGTTTTTCTCTTTGTTTTATTGTGCTATATAT
>NC_092215.1:36802698-36808024 GCF_043381705.1 Parasteatoda tepidariorum
TATATAGGTAGGTAGAGAGAGAGATATAACGAACACTGAAAAACCATTAGACTACGTTGCAAAAGGTATAGTAAATTTTTATTATGTTTGAATAAATTTAGTTTCTATAATTTAATCTCATAAATTTTGGAAAAAAAACATTTTTTATTTACTTTCCAACTAATTGGCTATAATTCCTTAAATTTATATTTCTCGATTGTGCATGACGTATGTTAATAAAAAAAATAAAGAATAATTAAGTTTAACACGTAATTTAGTTACAGAATCTACATTTTAGACAAATTTAATAAATGCTTTGTATAAAAACAAATGGGCTTCTTTTAAAAATGGTTTCAAAGAAGAATAAGTGTAAAATGCCTTGCAAACATTTAAACAATGGAAAGGATGGAATATGTTGTAAAAAACGTTGAGTGACAAAAGCGAAAACAAGATTACGTTAAGCTCTTTTTATGTAGAAAACTTTGAGTGTTTGGCTCTTGCTCGATAAGTCTGCGTTTATTATTTTAAAAATTTTCCTATGTTTTTGGAGTTTAGAATAAGAAAACGCCTAAAAAGATTTACTTCTTTTTGATAGATAAAAAAGAATATATTTTTATTGAATTCATCATTTTTGCAAAACTCAGTTTGATTTTACTTTTTTTCAAGTTTAAAGTTTTTATATAGTTATCACTATTTTTTTACTTCATTCTGAAATATCGTAAATTCCAAGAGGAAAATTTTTTTTTAGAATTCACATATCTCGACCGTTTTTAAATACAATTACTGAGCATTGAATAAATTCATCATTGCAAACAATTCAAATTTGGTTTAAGTTTTATTCGATTATTTGCTAACAAAGTGAATTTATAGAATTGTATATTTTAACGAATTTTTCACACAAACCAAATTTTTCAACCAAAATTAGCAAACATTTTTTAAAAAACTTTGATACAAATAATAGTCGAATTTTAAATTCACATGATTCGAAATTTATTGAAATTCATATTAAATTTTGAATCAGCATATACTGATTTTCGAGCAAAATTCTTAGTCACAAAAGTAACGCAGTTGTAGAAATGTGTGAGAGGGATGTTTGTTGACTGCTGACAGGATTTGAACCACATACCTCCAGGTTCTGAGTAGGATGCTCTAACCAAAGTTGTGCAACCAACACCGGAGAATTGGAGAGCTTTATATAGCAGTCGTCGCAATTACAAATCATGACATATTGATTTCCAATTTCAATGCTGCAGAGGTTCCATTTTTTTGCTGATTTTCCCGTATCTATAAAAATTTTAAGTCAATAAAATATCTATAAGCTCACTAACTCTCTCTTGACTGGGTTGTACAACTGGACTGTTTAAGGCGAGCTGCTATAAGTCCGAAGTTTCTCTTTTTGAATTCTGTCATATTTCTCACCTTCGCCTCCTTCTGTCCTGTTTCGTACTTCACTTCATTTTTGAGATTGCAATTTGCTCAAAAATTCGTATATGCTCTTTCAATTTTAAATCTAATTCAAATTCGAATATTATTTGCTTTGGAATTTTGGATTAGTTTTCAAAATCGAATATTATTTGAATTGATTTTCAAATTCGAATATTATTTGGATTTCCCTAATTCGAATATCATTTAGATTTCCCAAATTCGAATATTATTTGGATTTCTCAAATTCGAATATTATTTGGATTTCTCAAATTCAAATATTATTTGGACTAATTCAACACATTTTGGAGCAATTTTATGATTTTTTACTGTATATAGATTGAATGGCACCTTAATGAAATTACTGTTACCTTTTAGTTAGTAATCAAAAAAGAATAATTTTGTTAAAGATGGAAACTCTGACCTATTCTGAGAAAGGCTTTTACTTTTGATAATTCAATACATTACATTGGACTACATGCTACATTATTATAACATTAGAGATCGCTGAAGCAAGAAAAGTCATAGTATTTTCATTACTTTTAGAAAAAGATCTTAAGAAAAACTTTAAAATTAGCTTTAAAAAATTTTGTTTTTGGATGATTAATGAATGTGGGCAAATTATGTATAATGAAATAATTGATCAAAAAGAAAATGCAAGGAAATGCAAGAAAATAATTTCCACTCAAGCGAAATTTTTCAGATAATATTTATAAAAAACTGTAAATATTAATTACATAATAAGTATAGTTTTTACAAATATTTCATCAGTATTTACTAATAATTTCTTTTTCAAAAGCTGCATTATGTCAATAAGCATTATTTGCTTACTAAAATGTTTAAATTCATACATACAAATTTAAAAATTGTAAATTTTTATTCTTGCTATTCAAAATTAAGGAAGTAAAAACTGAAAAAAAAAATAAAGGAAAGTTTTCAGATATAAAGAATATTTTTTTTTTCTTTTAAATAAATATTTACAGCATTTTCAAAAATATTAACAACAGATTTATGTTCCCTTGTTTTGTTTCCTCAAACAATAGGTTTAGTAAATTTATCATATTTTCTACCTAATGATTCCCTTATTCCGTTAATACGTTTTACGTGCTCTTTATTCGATTATTTGTTTAAAAAATAAAGTAAAAAAAAATAAATACGAATTCTTTATCTAGGTTAACTAATGCCTTAAAAATAATCGTTTCCTTTTAGCATTTCATAGTCTTAAAGATATAGTTTGTTTTCGTTAAGGAATATTTATATTTTATCTTCTTATGGTTGTTTACTTTTACTTTATTGTATAAGGAACTCTCTAACGACAATGGAATTCCTTTTATTATGACACAAAATTATTATACAATTATATTTGATGGTTTTAAAAATGAGAAAAGTGATAATAATTTTTATTATTTTTAGTAAACATTTATAATTATTTAATTTTTTTTCAGATATTAATTGAATGAGTAAATAAAAATATGAAAATCATAATTAAAAATACTATGGTATTAAATAAAAAATTTATTGTTTATTTTTGTAAATAAGAAACATAAATGTTGCAAATTAAAAAAAAAAACCATAATTAAAAATTAAATATAATGAATAAAATATTAACAGAAAAAAAGATAAGTGCTGTTATTGTGTTGATTAAGATTAGGGCTAGCCAAGCTTGCCAGCCATTGAATTTGAAAATTAAGTCAAGAAAGAGCGTTTTTCTGTTGACTAAAGAGCACCGCAGAGGTGAAAGTATGACTTACCTCCTCAGCGGTGGTACTGCTCAGCGACCTATAACAAAATTTACGATTCCGCATATTTTTTGAGAAAGTATGAAATCATGAAATCGGTTGGGCTTAGAGGCGTTGATGACCGGACCTCAGTCCCTTTGGACAGAAGTCGAATACTCTAACTGCTGGACAGCGGCAGACCTAAAAATACAAGTAATATTTATTATTTAATATACCAATCCTTTAAAAGTCATAAAACCTTATATTGGTTTTGTAACAGACACATGCAAATTTTACAAAACATTCCGTAAAAGAGGTACAAGTGCAAATTATTTAACAACTATAATTGTTCCCAATAGTTCAATTGCAGTTTTTTTTCACAGTTATGAACTAGATAACGTTTATATTACCAAAAGAGCCGTGGTGGCGCAGGGGCTTGAGCACTAGCCTCCCTATGACCTGACCCTCTCTCGAGTCCCAAAAATTGCTGGCCAATGAAAATATTGCTCTCGGGTCGCATCAACCATAGTGCCTATCTAAAGTATCATCACTTAAGACAGATCATGTTTTAAAATTCCCTTACTTTCAGGCTAATCATGGAAATATTTTCTCTCTATGGAAGGTTGTTGTTGTTCATATGCGTCGCACTAGAGCTGCACAATGGGCTATTGGCGACGGTCTGGGAAGCATCCATGAGGATGATCCGAAGACATGCCATCACAATTTTGATCCTCTGCAGAGGGGATGGCACCCCCGCTTCGGTAGCCCGACGACCTGCACGCGAAGTCGAGCACTTTACAGTAGAACAGTTTAACGAGGATCAATACCGCACACCCTCGATCCCTAAGTTGACTAATCCAAGTGGTCACCCACCCGCACACTGACCGCAACCAGTGATGCTTGACTTCGGTGATCTGCTGGGAACCGTGTCTTAATGATCAGTCCACTGCGGACCTCTACGAAAGGAAAGTGCGGGTCTGTACCATCACCTCCTACATCAAGAAGCCTCCACGCGGTCTTTTGTAAGTAGTCCACGCAGACTGTTTAAAAAGTGAACAAGTTTTGCGCATGAGCCCAAAACCTTTTATGAAAGTAATTGAGAGAAATTTATCTTATATATTTGAGAATTGAATCTGTAGTAGTTGACAAATGAATAAGGGAAACCAATAATATTCATAAATAAAATAAATTTTTAGTCATATATTTGCTGCCACTTTCTTATTTTAACTATATTCTGTATTAAATGATTCGTTCGGTGGGTGGATATCCTTCACAGTGATCAGATCGGACTACCTGTAAGAAAACGTGTGGAGGCTTTCAGTTATAGGAGGCGTTGGTTTGTACTATCAAAAAGTCCTCCACGAAAGCTTATTTTTCGTATTGATTGATTCAGGACTTGGATCCAAAATTACAAAGCAACAGAGTTCAGCATTGATAACTGTATACCAAAAAATCGTGTCAGCTTTAGAATGCCTGTTATGAAGTAAAATATTAACAAAAAATAATTAAAATTGTAAATAAATGAAACTAAATATTTAGTTTTTTTCTGGACTTGTAATTAATATATAATTTAATATATTTCCGAAGTCCCAGCCGGGCTCCGCTGATCTTAATTTTTGAGATAGAAATGCGTAAATTTCCTCCACAAGCAACTATGCTGCCGACTTCTAATATAAGGGCAACAACCCCTATATTTTGGTGGATTTATTTGTCAAGAAAGCAGGAATAATGAGAACATATTGTGAACAAGATTTTATTTACTAAATATATCGTGAAGCCGAAGTCACATCCCCGCTCTCCCGGCTGGAGAGGGGGAGGGGGACAAAGTTCCAGTCAGATCCGACGGAGTTTAGTTGGTAAACATTATACACCAAAAAGCCACGCTAAAACATTGCTCCTGCATTATATAGGATGATTAAAGGTTGTGAAGAGGTTAGTCATATTGCCTTTTTCTGTGTATTCTTACGCCTCATCAATTTATTTATTACTCATAGCAAATCGTTTAATCTTTCCATATATGGAAGTGAAAGATCTTAAAATAACTTCTCTTTTGAAGTATAAATCTAATTATTATTCATTGGCATGTTTTTAGCCTTGAAGTCCCAAAATAGAATTTCTACCCTTATCTTTTACTAAAGATATTTTATGAAAACGAATGAAGTTTTAATGCTTTTATTAATACAAAAGTATTTAATTTTTGTATTACA
>NC_092215.1:36809545-36845904 GCF_043381705.1 Parasteatoda tepidariorum
TTTTTTTTTTTTTGTATTTATTTTGAGTGTCTTCAGTTACTAAAAATATTTTATGAAAACGAATGAAGTTTTAATGCTTTTATTAATACAAAAGTATTTAATTTTTGTATTACATATATATATATATATATATATATATAGGAAAAATTAAAAAAATCATTTTGTTCAATAATTAATTAACTGCTAATTTATTGTAACTAAACCGACGATGAACCGAATTTTTCCTGCAACATCTACACGTGGAATGACACAGCCTCACGCTTTCTGGTATGACTGCCATCTAGTGGTGGCTGATTAACACTTATGGCTGCACGAACCGGCCCGTTAAGTTAGAAAGTAACCTTTCGAGACAATAATAAAATGTTTTAAATACACTGCTTTCCGTTTCCCCGTTAGAAAGATTTAATTACTTTAGTGCCATATTTTAAGTAATATTAAAAAAACAGGGAAAATATGCTCACTATAAATTAAAGTTAAAATTTTAATTAATACATTTGATATTTTCCTGAAATATCCAAATAAAACAAAAAGAAATATCCGTTTCAAAGTTAATAAAACTTCATTGTTTAATTAATTCTATAATTTTCGAGAAAGTGCTGTATAGCTTCTATATAATTTTGGAAATAAATAACTAAACTTTGTTTCTGAATTAAAAAGGAAAATAACTCTTGCTACTAAAACTTTTTATCGGTGGTAAATTCAATAACATCTTTAAATATGAGTTATACTAGCTACAAAATTTAAACATAATGTCACCATCAAATTTTTACAAAAATAGGAACTATTCATAAACAACAATTTTACTTTGATTTAGAGTCAGCAGCTTTTTTATTTTTCAAAAAAGCAATTTCATTTTACTTAAGCTGTTGCTGCATTTTCAGGATATATTTTATTCAAACTCTTTGTCCGTTATTTTTATGGCTCTTGACTAAGATTTAGTTATTTAATTAAATTCCAAGGCTTTTGTTTAGTTTTAATAAATTTCATTAAAAGATGGAAAGGATGTTTGAAAAATCTATAATGTTTTCAAAAACGAATGAAATATTAAAATAAAAACAAAAAAGTTCAAGTCATTATTTTCTTTGTTTTTTTTGTGAATGACTTTAAAGAAAATGGGAGTTTTTGTTCCAAGTATTAAAGGTGAGGAGTTGTTTGCTTGTTAACTAAATTCCTGTTGTTTTCTGCAGTTTGTGTAATGGTTTCAAATGCCATATTTAATATGTTTTTTCTTCTTCGAAAAAGTAGAATGGAATATTGTTTTATTTTCATACACTTCATAAAATCATATTGTGCTTAAAATAATGTCATGCATTTTATTATGCGTTTTTTTTCAAATTTCGTTTTTAAAAATTAAATTATAATTCTGCAACAAGCAGTGTCTATTTTCAATTCATTAGAACCAGTAATTTTACAGAATTAAATTAAAATTGCTTTAAAAAATGAAAACTTACCTTGCTTTCTTCTTTTTAAATAATTTTATTCAATTTGAAACAGAAAAAGGGATAAATGTATTTAAGAAAAATTTATTTTTTCAACTTTTCATTTAATTATATTATTTTAAATTTTATCGCATTGCAGTCACTTAAATTGGAGAAAAAACATTAACAAACAAAATTAAAAATCTTTTTAAAAAGGTATTATGACCTATAAACGCTATTAGAAATTGTCCCGGAAAAATGGTTAAATAACAATTTATTTAATTGTTATTTAAGCATATTTCAACAAAACAGTAAAATAACCATAAATACGATGGTATTTAGTTAACTGCATGAAAAACCATTTATTAGCTGCGCTCACTTGATTCGGTTATTCAGCAACTAGACAGCCACCTCTTGAAGCCCCTTAGTTCCGTTCTGATTGGTACATAGCTGGGAGGGCGATTTTGTCAATCTCGTGACTGGCAGAACGGGAGTTGGAGTCTCAGAGTTGTCACCGGAATATTTCGTCCATTCCCTTCATCACATGAAGAGCTTTCAATGCTCTGTACTTCCCAATTTGAGGCCTTGGGCTCTTAGAATACGATACTCTCATTCACACGGAAAATGCAGCTCTTAAAAGCTGCTAAACTGCATCCAATGGCCAGTTAAACTTCTTTTTTTACGGTTTTGAAACAATGCTAGCTGTAAATGGTTAAAAACAGTCATATAGTTTCGTATTCATGATTATTAATCATGCTAGGTAAATGGTTTCAAAACCGTAAAAGTAAAAAAAATGGTCTTTAAGGTAAATTTTGTTATAACTGGATGAACAGACTGCTGACGGTTATTTTACCATAATTTTAGAATGAAAACTCCAACAGTGTACACTCAGGGAACTAAAAGCAAGCACACTCTATAATTTACGAATTTTTTATGATATATCCACAAATATGATACCCATTGGTTTTAGAAAGTTGCATTAATTTAATGTGTATTGCTAAAATACTAAATATGACAAATATGTATAAAAGAACTAATAAAAAATGAAATGTCGATAATGGTTATTTTCAAGTACATATTGAAATTAACAATATTAAAAACTAGAATAATAAATAATTTTTTGAACAAATAATGAACGAATTTAAAAAATAAAGAATTAAGTTTTATTTCAGATTTATGCTTCAATATTTTGTTTCCGCAATAAACTCATTTAAAATTTACTTACACGTGGTTCCTTTGGAACTTCGTTTAAGTTATTAAGATTTTACTCATCGATATTAATGAATGGAATGGAGTAAATAATGAGAACACATTAAACTATTATAGCTTAAAAGATTTCATATAAAGTATACAATAAAACCTTGACAAGATAAATTCAACGGCAAATTAAAGTAAATAGTGCAAGGGCAAAATAATAGAAAATCTGTACTAACTACTTCTGACTGTGTTTACATCAGCAAAACGTCCTCTAAGTCTATGATATAAGCTGCTTGTAACCAAGAGTGAAATATGAAAGGGATCTGTTATGGTTTGGGAAGCCGTAATGTTGTTTTCTAAGGGATTCAGCAAGTATCCTTTAGTAGTATGCATTTAAGTCGAGCAAGGCTATACCATGGTACAAAATGTGTTCCCTAACTGTGATGATGTTCTCCAAGAAAATAATTACCCTGCTTACAGATCTCACATTGCTCAGGACTGAATTTCAAAGCACGATGATGATTAGTCACATCTCTCTTAGCCACCACAGTCCCCAGACCCCTATATTATTGAAAATTCAAGGTTGTTTCCCATCGCCATAGTTATCTGAAGGTGCAGAAAGCCATAGTTATCTGAAGGTGCAGGAATAATGGTTCAATAGTCCGTTGGCGTGAATTTTATTTATTCATTTCATTATACATGAATTTTATTTATCCATTCCGAGAAGACAGCAAGCTGCTGTAAATGCAAATTTCTTTTTTACATCCCTATAACATATAAGGCAAAAAAGAATGTTTTCTAGATGTTTTTTATATTTCTGTCGTCCTACCCTTGCATAGATGAATGAAGTGTTGATATATATATAGGCAAGCTAATCAGATATTTCTTTTTCTTGCCTTCTACTTTAAAAAAAAAAACGCTGTATGTTAACTTAAACCCTAATATAATCAGGTGAATTATTATTATATTAGAGTATACACAACTATCTTGTTTCCACAAAATATATCCGAACGATGAAAGACTTGGGTAATCAATTTTACTTACTTTTTTTGAACGTCTCAAATGAGTAAAACAGTTAAAATCTACACAACAGACTTTTATCTTCAAATAGCTTTCTTTTTAAGATTTCAAATCAAATGCAAATCAAAAAAGAACTTACATTCGCACTCCAACAAAAACAAATTGCAAGATCCTTTTAATTGTTGCTAGCAGCTATTTCGCTTATTTCCATTAGTCCTGACATTTGTGAGTTGTAAAAAGGGTGTAAAACGGATGGAATTCCCCTCGAGTTCTATACAGCTGTATAAAGACCGATCACCTTCATAGAGATATCTCTATTGTCTTCAAAGAACGTGAAATAAGGGTGACAATGATGAATTGTAGGACTCTTAAATCCTATCTAAACAAGTTCTTCCTTTTGCATCGGAATACAGTTATTGCATTGTTCTTTTCGCTGACATTTTCTTTTAGAATTCAGTTAAATATTCTTTAGTCTTTGTAGACAAAGTGTTGTTGGATGAATAATGTGGAGGACTAGTTTTTATTTATTTGCTTAGTGAAATGAAAGGTGAATGCAGTGGGAACATTGTCATTGCGTTCAGAATAACGTTATGATAATAAAAGTGTTGAAATTTAATTGTTAATTTTATTTTCAGATGCAACAGGATTGAATTATTTTGTTTTTAAAGTAAGAAGTTTCTCATTTTTATGTTTTGTTTCTGTAATTTGTATTTGCAGAGTGATCTAAATTAGACTAGAGGCTTTAAAAAAATTATATCTGAACAACAGTTATGGCTAAGGAATAAAAAAAAAGCTTTTCTTACAAAAAATTCACGTGTTTGAACATGCATTTGTTTCCCTGGTTTTAGTTAAAAAATATCCCTACACTGTGACTTCCTTCTACCTTAGTGAAATGATATTTAAAATCTATCCGTTGCTATTTTTTTTCATTCTAAGTTTTGTTTTCGTTTCAGGACAAATGGCTGGGGATGTTTGTGGACATTTCAGGAAAGAAATACATATAATTGCAATGTGATTTATTTCAATGCACTTTTATTTGTTGATTGGTGATTTTTATTGATTTTTATTTGTTTTTCCTTCTCAAATTTGTTTTCGGTTCAGGACATATGATTGGAGATGTTTGTGGACATTTCAGGAAAGAAATACATATAATTGTAATGTGATTTATTTCAATGCGATTTTTATTCGTTGAAAGATTACGAAAGTTTATGATTTAATTTTCAATTATTTTTCAATTGTTCAATTGAATTGTTTATATTACAAGTTGAATAACTGCAGCATAATTAGTTAGTTCAGACGTAAGTTCACTATTTAGTTAGTGCTGACCATTGTTTAAGTTACAAAACCAGCCACAAAAATGAATAATACTAAATGAATCCCTGAGTAAACATACTTATTTTTGTTGGATTAGGTAACAGGCCTTCAAAGTATAGGGGAGTAGTTGCTGTCTGGAAAATATGGTCTCAATAATTTGATCAGGAAAGCGTACAAAAGTTTAGACACCTTAAATTCAGCATCACTTTTTACATATTTTGTCCTATATTGATAACGTTTTAAGCGAATTGAATAAACTTTTGCGCGCAATTACGAAATTCCTTATTCGGAGATAATTCCACGTAAAAAATTAATATTAATAATTATTTATTATTTTTATTATTTTATTAAAAACTAGTCAACAAAGGTTTGAGAATCAGTCAGGTAAATATCAGGTGTTTTTTCATCATTTTAAAGAATGTAACTTCATATGGCAAAATGTGAGAAAAAATTGAACGAAATCAGTTAAAAAGTTCAGGCGGAATTGAATTTCATAACTGTCGTATTGTTAATAATCATTTGATTTATTTTCAAATTTTGCCGTCTAAAAGTACATGTTTTTCAAGTAATTGTTATAACTTATAATTCAAAACTTCTCGAATATTAGTAAGTAAATTGATAAATAGCAATTAAAATTTATTTTATGCTTTGAATTATCTTTGTATAAGCGAATTTTAGAATTACAATCTATTTTTTTTTCAATTCGATTAGAAAGTTTATCGACGCATGGCAAATTGCTCAAAAAGTAAAATTAATATAAAAAGGTCCAAACCTTAGATCATTCTCCTGACCAGACTATTGGGACCATATTTCCCAGAGTGTGGCATGTTTTGAAGATCATAAATTCAAACAACTAAAAAAATGTATGTTTATACAGCGGATGTATGTTTTTGTATACGATTTCGAAACTTAAAATATTATATGTACCAAACTATTACCATATTTGAGGTTACCCCCTCGAAACATTAAGATCGAGTCCTAGAACGTGAAAATCCGATCATTAGATCAAAAGTTATTCAAAATACAGTGGAACCTGTAAAAGTGAAAACCTGTGGGTAAAGTGAGCACCTGAGTAAGGTGACCATTTTCTACAAGTTTTATTTAAAGAGTCCTTTTTAAAGAGTCTTCATAAATTGACCACCTCTATATAGTGACCATTTGACTTGGTCCCGAGGGTGGTCAATTTAAACAGGTTCCACTGTACTTCATTCCTTTCCTTGCCATTTACCTACACCAGGATTTGTCAAAAGAATTCAATACTATTAAATAAAATTTTAATATATCAGCATAAAATGATGCTTTAAAAAGAAATTTTATGGATATTCCGTAATTTTAAATTAAATCAAAATCTAATTCTATCAATTTTAATGAACTATTTTGACAATAACTAATAACGAATGCTTTCATTTGCATAGCATCTCGAAATAAAATTTTATTTTATGACAAGTAAAGAATTTTTTTTGTGCTGTTTACTTTACTGAGATTTAGCTTAAAATCACTAAGAGTGTAGCTTTCAAATTTTTTTTCTGTGTCAAATGTTCAAAAAAACATAACTGTGTCAAAAAAACATAACGCAAATTACATCTGAAAAGTAAAATAAATGAGAACAAGATTTTCTGGGAGGAAATTGAATTTAAGGTAAACATAGAACTTTTTATTGTACATGAAGAAAAAGCAACATTTTCTTGATTTAAAATACGAATTGTATTGAAACACAACTAAAAAATAATATTAATCCAAACTGTAACTTTGGTTACAGTCAGAACTGAAGTATATTCATTATAAAGATTGGTAATTTTTCGTCCCTATTGACAAATATATGTTTTAAATAAGACAAAATTACTTTTTTTAAGAAGGATAAATTTCATTAACTTACATTTCATGGCGTTTTACATTTAATATCGTTTTCTTATGTAAATCATATAGACTGTTAATCATATTGACTGTTGCGAGTCTATATGTTTATGATTAGCATATATAGTCTATATTTATGATTAACATATATAGTCTATAGTTATGATTAACATATATAGACTATAATATATAACATATATTATAGACTATCCGTTAATCATAAACAAATAGACTGTTCCGAGATTACAGCACTTCGTGATCGGGAAGAAGCCTTGAGTAAAGTTAAGTAGTCGCGAGATGATATTTGAGTGACGGACGAATAAATTCTGGTAAAATTAATGTCGTGTATGGCAATACCATTTCTGTTTTTATATCATTAAAAAAATTAATAAAATAACCTTGGTGTCAAAAAGGAAAAAGTAAAGTTGACGTACAAAAAATTACATATGAACATGAGATTACAAACATTAACCTGAGTAATTAGACATGATTGCAGATTACAAGAAGTATACAAGGGCTGCAAACAAAATGTATTCTCTCATTTTATTTATACTGCATTCCAACACATGCTAAGCGTTTATGACCATTCCTACTACTAAAGATGGTCAAAATGATAGGCAGGCACTTGAAACTTGTTTCATGAAATGGCAAATCTTCTCAAACATCTAAACATATAATTTGCTACCTCTTCTAATGTCTCCGGAATGTTTCTGCACCCTATGTTTCTATTTAATTTTCAATTCTTTATGCATGCCTGATTTACACTTTTATTTTGGACACGTTAGCTTGAAGCACACTGCAACTGCAACTTGCTATTTGAAAGCAGTATGTGTACTGAATAGTTTAACCTTTTAACCATAATTTTAGTTGTGATATATAAATTCTTTTATTTCAGACATTTTGTGCTATATACAAAAATGCTAATTACCCCACTTTATTCAAAATATTTTTCACGGTAAAATTAAATATTAACTTTCTCGATTGATTTTATTATGGAATTAAAAGACATCATCACAAGATAACTGGGAAGCAATTTTTTTTTTTTTTATGTAATATTAAATAATTAACTTGTAGTTTTAGTAAATGTAATTTTAAATCAAATTTATTAATCCATTTTCAGCCAAAGGTGCGTAAATGCAATACTTCAATAAATATTTGTTATTAACAATGTGACGTATATATCACTCTAAATTTACTTTTCTCCTATTTGCAAGGGTTCTGAAGACATCTATAAAATATTAGTGATTCAATTGAAGTAAATACTTTTTTTAAAAATTTTCTAACTGTACCAGATTTTTCTTCGTTTTATTATTATTATTATTATTTTATTTTAAACGCTTATATAGACAAATTCAACTTTTCAAAAGTGTATAATTATTTCGTTAGGGATTAGTCATATGTTTGTATGATCAATTAAAGCTTCAAATTCTGTAAATAAAATAAGAATAAAACAAATGTCATAAAAATACGAGTATTCAACTAATTAAAAGATTTGTCCATTGATTTGGCCAACGGGACCTATCAGCACCATTTTATTTTTTTAAATAACGTATTATTTTTTACGCACGAAACCTTTTCAGCTTCCTGGTAGATTCTACATATTTCAATGAAAATTATATCATATTTGAAAAAAATATTCTATCCCTGCCTTATAATGGGTTAAATGAAATTTCATGAATTAAACATAACTTTTGCTGACTCAAGAAAATATATTTTTACAAAGCACACCAAGTTGACATCTCCGCAATATAACTCAGCCAAAATTTATTTACAAATGAATCTTTAAATTTTGTCTTTTCCCAATATACATGATCTGTCTTGCGAAAAACCTTTTTCTTTTTTTTTTCAAAAGTATTAGCGAAATAGCTTGATTAAACTCCCCTATCACTGTCATAGGAAAATATTTATTTACAAAGCGCACCAAGTTGGCATCTCCTCAATATAACTCAGTCAAACATTATTTACAAATGATGCCTTTTAACTTTGTCTTTTCCCAATAAACATGCTCTGTTTTGAAAAAAAAATCTTTCTTTTGTTTTTTTTCAAAAGTATTAGCGAAATAGCTTGATCAAACTCACCTATCCCTGTCATAAGAAAATATGTTTTTACAAAGCGCACCAAGTTGACATCTCCGCAATATAACTCAGTCAAAAATTATTTACAAATGATCCCTTTAAACTTTTTCGTTGCTCAGAAGACATGTGCTGTCTTGCAATAAACCCTTTGATATTTTTTCATAAGTATTAGCAAAATAGCTTTATTAAATTCACTTATAAATTATCAACGGTTAGTTTTAGTTCAGTGTTTATTTCTTGTTAGACGAAGAAAAGTTTAAAAAGTTGTACTATTATCTGCGCCATAACTAAAATATAATTAAATATGTCAATATCAGCAAAAACATAATAACAAAGCATTGAGCAAAGAAAGTCACAATGCGGATATTGTACTAGACCCTGGGAGGTAGAATAATTTTTCACATACCAAGGCTTAACGTGAAAGCTATTAATCTTACTTGGTTCCGTTAAGAAAGATTTAAGTCTAGGTCATTAGGGACAAGAAGTATATACGTTTAAATGTTTTTCTTTTCTTTTTCTAAGAAATTGCTTGCGATGTTTTTATAATAAACATTTTCATATAAAACTGCATTAACATTCGAGAGAATGTTCCATGGTTAAATGAAGTGTATTTCTTTTCTTCCTATTTTTTAAATAAAAATATATAGAATCTTTCTACTTATGATCTGTAAATAAAAATATTTCTTCTTATATTTCTATATAAAAGTATTTCTACTTATTACCAAATTTTGCTTTCTGAAAGCGTTATTTAAAAAAAAACACGAAATTCTTAAGGAGTTTGGTTGAAATTTTACATTTTCATTTCTGAATTAGCATTTTTTATCATAAGAAATACAGTCCGTCTTAAACATTTAAATTTTCTTCTACTGATGGGGTTACTTATGCAACTGATGTTGCCTGCTTGGGAAATCAAGCGAAATTTTAAGGCAGAGGGAGCATTTCTTGTTTTTTTGTGGCACCATCTCTGGTCAAGAATACGACTTCAGTCATACGCACGTCGCAGCCCGTTTTACAGGGAAGATTCAATCATACTCCATTCATCCGTACATATTAATTTTTAACAGCATCAGAAAACGATATATCTGCAATTCAGTACCCCCAGAAGTACTTTATAACCGTCTCAGAACAGCTGACCCTATTTTGGGTTTATGGCTACTTATGTTCAACTCCGAAGTCTTGTGATTTTGAACCCAATCCAGAAGACAAGGTAACTCTTGGATGAAGTATAGGGAGAAATTATGCTTTCAATGAGGACTTTTTGATGGAACTAACCCTCCTTTGCTTTACATGGAGAGAAAACCACGAAAATCTCCCACGGTTAACCTGATGGCAAGGGGGCTTTAACCCAGGACCTGTCTACTACCGCGAAAATTTTATGTCAGAACTGTGGTCTGAGCGAGCCTGGTGCGGAATCCGTTTCGACCAGCCATCGTTGAGTTTTGAACCGGAATCATCTCATTGGAAGGCGAACGCTCAATCCCCTGAGCCCCTACGGCTCCCCCAGGGATATTGATTTGACAAATTTAACGTGCACCAGTCATCATTTCATAGACGAGGATAATTTTGCTGATGGGATTCGATCGTTCTCACGAAAACGATCCCCACTTCCTACCTACCAGGCTATCCCTGCCCTTTCTTTGACTATTATATCATTATATAATTTTGCTTAGTTTTAAATATTATATTTTTAGTACAAATATATAAACGAATTAATTTATTGTTGATTTGCTACTAAGTAATAAAAATTTAAAAAAAATACATGATTTTAACATGTTGCCTTTAAGATGTTGTCATATTTCGCCAGGAAACATTTAAAGGTCGAAGCTCTGTGAATTTTCTCAAAGTGATGAAGCTTAGATATTTATTTAGATTAGATAGTTACTTAGATATTTATTTAGAGTTACAAACTTTTTGTGCTACGAAATGCATGTATGTGGGCCAACTGACAAAAGATGTTTCACGGATTTTTTTTCAAGGATTGTATGATGCATTATTTTTTCAGAGCCAGGATTCGAACTCACGTTCAACCTGAAACCATACTGCTCAATCTGCCCTCTCAGCTAAAGTACGCACGCAGCTGTGCGGAACTAAGTGGCTCCATAAGATGTTCATCACACACTTATTAAGATTAAATTTTATTCTGAATTTAATTGTAAGATTTCTAATAATCAGTAAGATAAGAAAATTATAATCAGAGTAAAATTAAGGTTTAAAATTTTCAGAATGAAATCTATAATTTTCTGCAAAATTAGACTTTAAAAAGGGGAGCTTGTTTGATCAGTTTTTATTTTCTACAGAAAATCTTTTGAATGAATTTTAAAATTTTCTGTGAAATATGGACTTGAAAAGTAGGATAAATACCATCAGTATTTATTTTCCCTAGTAGGCTTGAGAAATCAGCATACATATAATTTTCATTATTTTTTCCTCAGAAACTTTTTCATATGTTCAAAGATATATTGCATTTTACAAAAAAATATCTAGGCATTTTGTAATGTAATTCTTATGTCTTGCCTTTATGTTTTTCGTAATGTTAACTTTAAAATCATCAGTTATATTATTATCTAAGAGAGAAGGTTGAATCGTTTTATTCACATTAATTAGATCTGCATTTTTGTCCAGAAAAGCCAAGTAGAAGAATTTTAACATTTATGTTGATAAAAACAATTTATTTTTTTCAAATTTTTAAGTCCTGTTTAATCTAAAGAATATTTGAAGACAAATTTTATTTTTTTTGTTGCTAATTCATAATGTCTGCAAAATGTCTTCAAATTTTTTTAGGCATTTAAAAATGTAAGTCAAGACTTCAAAACGACTACGAAATTTATACGAACAATAAGTAAATTTATTTTTTTTTAAAAGCAAAACATTAAAAATATCCTAAGATATTTTTTTCCTGGGGGAATATCAGGTCATGTATGTGTTAGCTTATTCTCAAAACAGTCAAAGTTTTAGTTTTATTTTAAATCGAAAATTACTTAGTGTACTGTAAAATTTGTCACTACTTTAAATGCTTTAAGTGCTAGTTTTGTTTCTTTTTACTCACCATTATATATTATTAATATAAATATCTGTATCTTTAACTATAATTATTACACTGCGATATTTTAAAAAGAAACTGTAGCCAACATTAAAAAATTTATTTTAAGTAAAAGTGTCCTATTTTTTTTATTTTTTTATAAAGGTATTTCTTAGAGCCGTAGTGGCTCAAGACGTCCTTTCAATGAGGTTAACCGGGTTCGAATCCCAGCGATGGCTGCTCGATACGAATTTTGTGCCCAGCTCTCCCCCACCACAGTGCTGACGTAAAATATCCTCAGTGGTAGACGGATCAAGGGTTCGAGTCCCCTTGCCTTAATTCAAATCGTGGTAAGTTTTCGTGGTTTCCCTCTCTATGTAACGCAAATGCGGGTTAGTTCCATCAAAAAGCCCTCCAAGAAGGCAAATTTCTGCCATTACTTGATCCAGAAGTTCCCCTGTCTTCTGGATCGGGTTCAAAATTACAAGGGTACTGAGTTTAACATTAGTAGTTGTAAACCCAATATTTGATCGGCTGTTCATAGACGGTTATAAAATAAAATGAAATCATTATTGTTCAAAATTCACGATATAGAATATTATTTTTGAATCTTAAATATCAAACATTTTAAATAGTGATAGTAACTAAATGTCGAGTTTTAAAAATAAGCTTAACTTATTTCTTTTCATTCTAACATGAAAACATTTAATCATGCTTATTACGGTTATAGAATAAGATAAAAAAAATGTTATTTCTTAGAGAAAAACAAAATGATACACTTCTGTAACAGTTTTAAACAATGAAACAATGACATAAAAGAAAGTGAAAAACAACAATGTTTACTTAATATATGAGCTAATTGCAATGTTTCTTATTACTAGTAAGCGTTGAATGTTTACTCATTTGCTCTAGCACAAAATTTAACAGAAAGTTTGTAGTAGTTTTAATAATAAAAAAATCAGTTTTGCAGTTTGTATTTTATAAGTACACCCTTGCTAGGATAATAAGATTTAGTAACACCTCTTAACACCTCTCTTAATTTAATTTTTTTATTGAATTAAATAAAGTATTAATTTAACTACAGTGAAATTTCTTGTTAAATTCTACATATAAATTTTATTTAGAGATAAAAATTTACTTTTTGCCATCAAATGAAGAACTGTTTATAGAATTTCTTCCTTTGTCAACAATTTACAGAATTCCAAAATAGAATGCCAAATTGTGTAAGTTAATTGTTTTTAAAACATTTTTCAACTTATTATGCGCATTTTAATTCATAAAATACTTGCGTTTACATCCTTAAACCATATATTTTACTATAAAATTGACATCAGCAATTTGATAAAGTTGAATTAAATGCTGAATTTCAAAATGTAACGCGATCTATTTCATTTTAAAGTGCATTTCTAACTTTTAACGATAAATTTCAATATAGAGTTCTTCATTGAGAAAATAAATTTTATTAATTATTATACCTCTTTTAATTTATAAAAGGCATAATTTAACATCGGTCCGTTAAACCTCATATGTTACTATACAGTTGATTATTAACAGTTCGAGTAAAGTTTAATTTAATACTGAATTTGCAATTTAACGTAGTCTACTTCATTTTATGGGGTCTTTCTAACTTCCAATGATGCGTGATTGCCGAGTAGTTGACAAAGCTATGGAACCACAATACTTGTGATAACGAAATGCTTCGATCATTGCCAATCCATGTCCCGCTCGTTCTGATTCTGGGACAGCATATGTTCTGTCTTCTCTCTGTACATGCATTAAACGGGTGATTCAGACAGTCGTTTTAGAGCATGTGACGTAATTCAGATTCTGCGTGACCCCTTCATGTCATGAACATTCTATGGATCACGGACCGATAAGTCTATTCATTGAATAGACCTTTGAGCATTTCCGTTAATGGTGGCGTGTTCATGAACGTGTATTCGACTTGGTGGTTCCAATGATTTCCCAAAATCGCTTCAATAAGCATGTATTTAAAGGAGTCCTACAGAAATGCGTATCTAAGTGAATTTACGGTTGTGTTAAATAAATTTATATGGTTGATTTCAATTATTAATCATAGCGCCTATTTTACACATTTTGCTTCAAAATAAAGGAATTCAAATTAATAACTTTAAAACAATAATTAATTTTATGTATTAGCGATGAAATACTTATACTTGAATTATATTACTTAAACAATATTGGATACTAATTAAAACCTCTATCATACGATTCAATTAAACTGTTAGAATTTTCATTCTAAAATTAAGGTAAAATACCCACCAGTAATCTGTCTATCTAATTAACAGTAAAGTTTCCTGTAAAGAGCATTTTTCTTTACTTAGACGGTTTGGAAACCATTTATATTTAGTAAAGTTAAGAAGCATGAATGCGGTTTTTCAACCATTTACAACAAGCATGGCTTCAAAAGAGTAAAAAAGAACTTTAACGGGACATTGGGGCTTGGTTTTAGTTAGGAAATGAGCAATTGAGTTAGGTTGTGGTTGAGTTGCATTTTATCAAATGAAATATGCAATTAGTTCATCTGGTTATTTCACCTATCGTAAAATATAGGAAATATTAGATTTTTTGTTGTGTCAGACAAATTTATAATGCATGCGTGAATGAAGATCTCGTATTCTTTAGTTCTGTCAGAAATCAGGGATTACAGGATCACAAATTGGGGATTGCAGGACATTGGAAACTCTTCATGTGTTGAAGACAATAGAGGAAATATTGTTATGTTAACGGTGGAATTCGATCGTCCGTTCTGTCGGAGATGAGATTAGCCCTTTCGGCCATAATATGAACACATCAGCAAGAAACTAAGTGGTTTTCCTTGGTCAGACTAGCTGAATTTTTAAATTAAATTGCGATAAAATTCGGGTTGTTTAACCTTATTAGGGGAAAGCAGTTAATAAACGGTTTTTCTCGTAGTTAACATTTGAATACCGTTTTATTTATGATTGTTGGACTGTTTCGTTTGAATATGTAAAAATGACACTTAAATAAATTGTTATTTCTCCATTTTTTTCAGAAAAATTTCGAACAATGTAGTTGACATGTCTCCAGTCATGCACATTTAATTTCTAAGAGGAAAAATTTAAATTAATTACGAAAAGAGATGCAAATAAAAGGAAAATAAAATTAAAACAGAAATAATGTAGCTTAAATTTGGTTTACTTGAAGTTTATTCACTGATGATTTAAACTCTATATTGCAGAATGAAGAGTTTCTTTTTACACTGAGAAAAAAACACCTCATCAAAACTACCAGAATATGGCATATTTTATCATGTTTCAGGTTCTATGGAAGCAACAATATGTTCAATAATTTTTACTGAAGTGCATTGACAATGATTTTGGAAAAATTATAAATTAAATACGGTTTTACAGTAAGTGATAATTAGATAAAAGTTGGTATTTTTTGCCGATATCGAAGAGTATGGCATAAAAATTGTTTATTCCATTAAATGGATTTTTCAGATTTATATTTTTTACTAAATGTGTGTTAATAGGAACAATAATTTTGAAAACCAAAATTCTTCGTTAATTGTCACCATATAAATAGAAAAATTACCAAACGAATGTCTTATATACCTCATATTTTTATACCAGAATTATAGTTTACTTTATCAGGAATGCCATTACCATACAGAAGGTAATTCCTCGTGATTTTCTGCTTATACTAACATTTTTGAAGCAATTATCCAGTAGGATTAAAACAAAAATTAAAAAAATATATATATATATTTTCGCAAACCATAAGAATTTAAATTGATTACTGTATTAACATAAACTAATTTAAATGATAGAAACTGAAATAATTATACTTAATTTAAATATTAAATAAATATAGATGTAAAATGACAAATTTTTACTGTTGCAAAGAATGTAAAATTTCTTTCTATCTGCATCAAAAGTTTAAAACCCTTCAGGCAGATTGCATTTTTCTTTCGAAAATATTCCTGCAACTACCTGCTGTGAACAAGGGAGTCATGTAGGTTAAAGCTACACTATTCGAGAGCAGCATGGTGATTAAAACGAGTTTAGCATTGCCCACTGACCGCACTTTACTTCTTTGGCAAGCTGGTTACCAACAATTTGTAGCTGAGGGAGCTTCAAACCTCGATTGAGGATCAAACTCGTTTCAAAATGACAGTTCAACTTCTTTTGAGTAATTTATCTTTAATAGTTTCCTTTAATCGGAACTGAAAGTTTTGACATCCATTCTCCAGTTTTAGTATCATATTTTCTTCTGATAGAATCGGGATATGTTACGTAAATTAAAAAAAATATTATTAATATTTAAAATTATCTTGAATATTTTTTTTTAACTAAACTGAAATTCTTAACTATGCTACAATAAAACTAATTTTCTAACTAAACATCAATAAGTCATTCATTAGAAATTAACTATATTTTATTTAATTGAGATATTATTTGTAACTTGTATTTGAATTGATATACCAGCTCAGTAAAATCCCTTTAAATCGATATAATATTTTACATGCCGTGAATACATAATGTCATTTAATATCGACACTAGAACTATATTCTTAGAAAATCTGAAGCGGCAAGCGTGCTCCTTCCTAGTGTGTGTAGATGAGCTAGACATCCAAAATCTTAAAATATAATCCTGATTAATTTAAAAGAAATATATAAAAAATTCGATCATTAAAATTATATGGTATCTTTTTTTTTTGGGGGGGGGGGTTGACAACGAAAATATTTGATTAAGCGGAACACTGACTTTCCTATATTAATTATGCATTAGTTTCGTTGAAAATTGATTTTCCTTCTCTCTGTAAATAATAATTAAATGCGTGTTGAAATATTCGTATATTTTAATTGAAGCGGGGGTACTTTATTCCTGCAAAGGGTACTTTAACCCCAAAGTAACATGGGTTCATAAAGTACCTACAACAATACCTAATGGGTCATCGTATTGTATGACAATGACAATTCAGAATTTTTTTTTAAAAAAACTGCTAAGACCAAAAATGCGAAATTTAAACAATTCATTTTGAGATCTTTCCGGTTATTTGGCAAAAGCTTACGGAAAATGACAGTTTTCAAAATTATAGTAGATATATACACATATTTAAGAAAAAGTACAAAACTTAAAAGTAAGTTTAACTGAATGAAACATTCTTATACCATGTTCAAAAGAATCTTAATAAAAGTATCAAATTTTACATCATTTACCAATTTTCTTCATACATTACAAAACCACATTTTATTGTTAGTATTACCAAAATAATTACCAAATACTATAAGGTAAAAAGTTTTGGACTTTTCGGTGTTCCAATAGAACCCGGAACACCGTAAATTTAACCACATTCAGGTAAATTTGACCATACTTTTCTCTTAGTTTAGGTATAAGTTTTAATATCTGCGTTCCTATAAGGCTAGCATAAGAGTGAATAACTAAGCACGTAAATTGTATCAAATTATGAAAAGTCAATAATACTCAATACTTATGGTAAGTAATTTTTCGAATTACGGAACAACAATGAATGGGGGTCAAGCAGACCCCCTCTCCCTTTTTCGTGTTAAATAGAAAATTTTAATTTTTTTTCGTAGAGTAAATAAAGAACTGGTATTCTTTCGCATTTCAAAATACCAATTTAAGATACTTAATTAAAATTTATCGTATTTTTAAAAAGTATAATTATACATTCTGTGATATATAAAGCCAAAACTAACGTATTTTTAAATTAGTTTTTTTTTCTACTTAAGTATACTTGATGATTTAGTAAACTAGACAATATTAACAGATCTAAATACTCGTTTAAAAAGACCGCTATTTTCCATTTGCATAAGAAATTTAAAAAAAGCTATATTTTCAATTAAATATAGTACTCTTTCCCCATGTCTACTTTTTCATTTGCTGTATTTCAAAAGATATTTCTCGAGTTACAAGTATAAATTTCATTATAAAATCTTATATTCCAAAAGCCTTTTTCGAGGATTATTCGTGAAGTTACGTGAATCGTAGAAAATGCATAAATTGAACTTTTCAATCGATATTAATTTTCTAGTTTTCTTAGTTTCTTCACGAAAGTCTTCAATTCGTCAAAGTGACAATATAATCTTCTTGAGCCATTATACTAATTGAATTCCTTCTCTGAATAATGTGGTACAAGACAAATTCTTGGTAACTCTTGTACCTAACATTTTCTATGTCTATCTTTGTGTTTCCTATTGCTTATGGTTCAAATAGCTTTGATTATTTCTGCGTTTCCTTCCAGTTTTGATTTGTAAGCATTATATTCTTTTTATTTTAGAAAAAAAGAGACAAGAACTTTTGTTTTCTTTTATCTTCTCATTCACCCCTTGACATATCATTTTAAAACTCTAAACAGTGCAGAATTATTAATTTCTTGATATAAAAATGGTCTTTGGGATCACTGTAAACAACAACTCGCAAAGGAATGTTGTCAGAGATGCCAACTGCTCCGGACACGCCTAAGTAATTAAAAAAACGGTAAATAACTGCAAATTAAATTTGGCAAATATTTGACTATTTTTGCTTGCTTTTTAAACGGTATAGCATGACTTAACTACTGTAAAGTGGTGAAATATATAAGTCAACGAATTATTTAGAAATAGTGGTGGATAAAAATCTACTAAATTGAATTCATTAAACCAAGAATCACAATTGATAAACTACTACTTTAAAATATTTATTTTCCGTCCGCAGAAAGTTGGAATCTCTGCGTTGAAGACGTCTGAGACACGCCAATTATTGTTTTGACTTAAGAGACAAATGGCATCTCCCAGACGTTTTCGTATCTCAAGGGGTTAAGCTAAATTTTTTAAGATTCGTAAAAGCAGTATCCTTAGCAGGACCAGTAATCTAATTACAATATTTTAAATAAGAGCAAAATTTATTAAAGGAAATAGTTAGTGTATTTTAATACATTTATTACAGAAAATTCTTAATGACCACAATAATCTTAAACGCAAATATCAAAATGAAATCTAGTAACTATGCGCTGAGAAAACGCCAGAATATAGTAAAATTTATCATATTTCTGGCTCTATCGAAAACCAAAAATCTCCGTAATTTATGCGGAAAGTTTAAGATACGTTCAAAAATTTCATCAACAGAAAAAAAAAATGTTTCCCAGTGTTACCGAAAGGTATTTGAAATTTGCTCTAAGCGTAATTTAAATAATTCACTATTTAAACCTGTCTTCAAAAAATCAAAATTTATACTGAGAGTGAAAAAAAGGGAAACTTGTTGAGATAGGCTATCTTTATCAAAAAATTAATATCAACTAAACAAAAAAGTTTAATTATTTTGCATGCTAAAAACAAGTACCAGGCTGCCCCTTTATTTAACGAGGAGGGAGAGTGGGGTGTCACTTTATGGCCCTAAGAAATAAGCTTTTTTTTCCTAGAAAACTGCTCGCTCTACTTTAGTAGCTAGGTTTTTATTCCTTCTGTGCAGTTTCTGAATAATTATAAGTTATTTCCGCCATTTTTCCTCCTCCAATCGACATTTTATCACTTATTGAGGTATACAATGATTCCGTCCGTCTTTCCGTTTGCTTTTTATGAATCAATTTATTTCTTATTGCTGATGAGTTTGGCGCATTATTTTTCGTTCCTATTTAAAGCGATTTCTACTTGTTTACTGTTTTCGTTGAAGTTTTGACGCAACAAATGCAAGAGCTGTTTTGTTATCAAGCAAAAATTCACCAACTATGCATAAGAAGCAGTGACGTAACGATCTTGCTATTTCGCTTATTAGTTATCATCGCAAGCAAACTTGCGGACAATCAGAGTTTGAATCATGACCTACTACTTCAAATATTAAACAGTTGTTGTTCAGAATAATTAAATAAAAAATAAAAATCTTCTTTAAAATGAAGTTCTACTGGAGAAATCAAGAACAACAGGAACAAGAATTTTGCAAAGAATATACAATTTCTGAGTATAATTATTGTCTCCAATAATATTAAATATAAATAAAAATTACTTCATATATCCATGCTTGCATATAAAACATAAATAACAAGTGAAGTGTCATTATTTATATACTAGTTAACAAAGAAATAAATATTATCACATTTTATTAAGTTTTATCTCAAGAAGGAATGTTAAAAATAATCAAATAGTAAAGTAATGGAAAGTGCAAGCCTGATTTCTGATTGTGAAAGCGATATATTTCCAATGAAAACTATTTCGTTCTTAGCAGCTGCAGAACAAATTAAATTTTGGGTCCTTCCATGACCTCCGCATGTCTTAACGTTCTACCATTTGACACAGAGGTTAATAAAATGACATAAAATGTCATTTTATTAACCCCTCCACTTAACCTAATAAAATGGCTTGAGAAATTAGAATATGAAATGTTTTTTTTTTAAACACTAAGGCTGTTTGTCACTTTTTTAACTATAAAGATCGAGTTTACATTAATTGAACAAGAAAAGTAAAAGTAAGAAATATATCAGTTTAGCGTACTGCATACTTGAGTTTTAATTGAAACAATACACTTTCAAAAAGATAAAATTTAAATTTTTTACAGAAACAAATTAATTATTTTTCATTCTTGTGATCAAAACTAATGAAGAATTCGTTGCAACTAATTAATAATATAATACTCCAAATATGTATTGACCATTAACGCTGTTTCGAAACCATGATATAAGAATAGAACGCAAATTTCCGTGAAGTTATCAAGAAAAAAAAAAACTTCCAACTTAGTTTTTAGATTCAAAGTAGCAATTTGATTGTTTTCACAGCTATAACTGTTAAACAATTCCTTTATCATTAAATGTTAAAATGCCATTAAATATTCAAACCAATATATTTATCGTATGGATTAAAAGGCTTGTATTTCGTCATAGAATTTGAAAAAACTTACCAGAAGTTGTTTTCATTTCGTTTTCGAAAAAAAGACAATTATTTAATTTCTCCAGTCCATCATGGATTATGATAGATATAAAAAATAAAATAACTGTGCTGGAATCATATGTTAAATTCTATATATGTTTTTTATTTCCCTGAAATTAAAACAAGAAAATAATAAACAAGGAATATGTCTTTGAAATAATTAACATTTAAAAAAATTACTTTCATTTATCTTTTCCATGTATTTTACCTAAAAATCTTTAAAATGCGTATTACATTATTTTTGTATAACACAAAAATATTGGTTATGAAACAATTAAAAAAAATTTATAAAAAAGTATCCGGTAGTAAAGTATGCCTTCCTGGAATATTTCAACTTAGCATCGTTATATTTATAGCATCATTACACTGTCTCCTACAAAGACAGTTGATTTGATAATATAACGCCTAATTTACGATAGAATACAGGTGCTCTCGATGCAATTACTGACAGTTCCTATGGTATGCAGGTGTAGATAAATAATTGAATGTTTAAACTCCACCTTTACTACAGTTTCTCACTATTTGCCATTTGAATTTGTCCAATCGAATTTTATGACGCAAATTTGAGTAATTTTCAATAAAGTATGAATTATATGTTTTGATAATTCATTATATATTACTACCACTGGAATTAAAATCGTTATGAAATTAGGATCTCAGAATTAATTGCTAAATATTATTATAAGTTTGTAAGAGTACAAGACTGTTTTTTACGTTATCAGGTTTGTTTCTGTACCTTATAAGGGATTCTTCATTGCTTGTTTTCTATTAATTTTCACTGGGATGAAAAAAATTTGCATCAATTCTGCGAACTTGCTGGATATAATCTTTAGTACAAGTACTTAAAGTACGTTTATCAGTATTAGTATGAGGTATGGCATTTCGCGCTACTTTGCGTTTTTTTAGTGCTACATTGGTATATTAAAGTAAAGCATATGATTTATAATAAGCCTTAATTTCCTTTGCTTTTTATCTGAACAATTTTAATTTTTGTATAACTTAATATTTTAATATTCTCGTTGCCAGACATAATATTTAAGAATACTGATCGATTTTGGGTGCAACATGGAAGAAGACGTTAAAATGCTAATTCAAATATTGATTTTTTAAAAAAAATTGTTTAATTGTCTGCATAAATTTGGACTGAAAAGCATTTTTATATATTTATGGAACATGATTTCTAGTTTACGCTTTGAAAAATAATTTTATTTTAATCATTATTAACTTTTCTCTTTTGCTACCTTGATGCTTCGACTCATGTCTTGAAATTGCATAATAGTCACTCAGAAAGAAGTACCATAACTGTAGCGTAATATCTCTCTAAATGTTATGTGAAACAATCCAAAAAATTATGTGAAGGAACACTTTATTCCGGTTAACACCAATTCGAGCGTTAATTAAACTTCTTAAACTAAACTTTCGTGCTTTTACACCACTAAAGAAATAGTTTCACCTCCGAAAACACGAAAGCTGGCACTTGGCGAGCTTTGAATATCAAGAAACGCCAAGTAGAACATCGCGAGTAGTATGTTCTATTTTATATTATTAACATCTCGAGTAAACCGTTTAATATGTGTGTATGTTTTTATTTGTGTAATAAGGTTAACTATATTTCAATTTTTAAATCTCCGATAACTATATTCACTGATTTAGTATTGCATAATTTCTATCCGCTTTCTTGCTGTTAAGTCTAGTTAGAATTTGTCTTATTATTCTCTTTGTACTACGCTAATTTACAAACTATTTTTTCCTTCAGAATTAGTGTATATATATATTCTTAATTAATGAACATTTCTTTATATTGTATTTTAAATATAACTTTATTGATTCTCATATGTATCTTATCTTACTGTATTTATAAATTTTGATGTTATTGCATAACAAAAATGGTAGTTCTTATTTTACTCCAAGTAGCGCAAAAGAGCATTTGTGTACAGAAACACTAGTTCTAAGAGTTGCGTAGGCCGTTTCATTACACCACTTCGATGTAAAGTAGTTGACAAAATTTTTGGCGTGGTGTACACTATATTTTTTACAAACTTTTTCTGAGTTGATTTAAAGTAATTTACTTGAAAATAACTTGATAATAAAGTATAATAATACAATAAAGTATACTAAACTTGTAATGCAATAAAGTATACTAAAGTATACTATTATACAGGTATAGGGCAAAATAATAGGAACACCTGTGAAAGAATAGAGTCGTTCTCGACCGTCCAATAAGCGGCGGGCACGTGTCGCAAGAATGTGCCACCTAGTGGTGATGAAAGGCAAGGTATCTTTCTAGCATTTGGCAGTGTGAGATTTGCATGAGAAAAATCTGTTTCCAGCAAAACGAGATTATGCCCGACCTCTCTGACCTTAAAAGAGACATGACAATCAGAGCTCGGATTTAGGGGACGGTATTCAGAGGCTCAAAGCTACGGTTCTACTAAATGGATCGAAGTGAAACGACAAATATACTATAATTAGATCAGGTTCAAATATATAATGTCTAAGCTGAGATTTTTATCGAAAACAAAAAGTTTGCAATTTTATCTAAATGATACAAGGTGATTAAATGTAGGGGACGATATTCAGAGGCTCAAACCTGCGGTTCCACTAAATGGATCTAAGTGAAACGACAAATATATGATGATAGCTGATATTTTCATCCAAAGTAAAAAGTTTAAAATTTTGTATACAGGGGGCGATTTAATACAAATACGATATGCAAATGAATTGCTTTTATAATTTTACTATAAAAGTGGTTAGTATGGTGAATTATTTATGTGTAGCAGTGAACTTGCAACTTAATGAGAACAAACGTGCATTTAATATGAAAGGTTTTAATTTTTTATTGTCAATTTTCATTTCTTATTTGAATGCTAGGAATGATTCTGCAGAGCACCGTGCTTACCAGTGAATGAAAAATTTAAGGACCGATGTCAGTAAATGCAGTTAAAATGATGATTTGCATGTTTAAGGAAACCAGCAGTAAAGAAATTAATTTTTGATTAAAATTTATTCTTTATGCGAGATAGTTCTCAAGGCTAAAATAACATCTAGCAAGAAACTAAAAACATAAAAAAGAAGCACTATACCGAACTAAAATGCGCGATAATTATAATTTCAGAATAAAGTCAGAAAAATAATTTCAGGAGCACTATTTTTAACTCTTTGTCGCTTCTGGATATTTAAAAATGTTACGTTTTAGCAAACTAAGCAGTTTTATTGAAATCATGAACTTTTAATGTCGTCGCAAGATAAATTTTCGACACCACGGATATGCAGTTTTAAATGCTAAATATATTTATATCATTATTATTATTTTAGGACAGAATTAAACGTCAAAGCAGCATTGATAATCTTCAATATTTGATGTATTTTCAAAATATTTTTTGAATAAATAGATTTTTTTTATAAAATCTTTAATAGAATTTAACGTGTGTAACTGTTCGTCAGAGATTTTACAAAACTCGCCATATTATTTCTATGTAATGAACAAATTAGGAATGAACAAAATGCTAAAAAAATTTATATGTTACGTTTACTACTACCAAGTAAAATATTTTCTGAAACTACGAAGCTCCGTAGTAGTTGAGGGTAACATCGATCAATAATTGAAAAGACCGTAGTTGTTGTTTCCCCATCAAATGTTTCTGAAAACACATTAATTATTAATATCAAAATACACAATCAGGATTCTCGTGTATACGTTTCGTTAATAATTACTGATAAAAAAATAATCGAAAACATTAATCAAATTTAATTTCCTACCTAAAAAAGCAGCCATATTGTTAGATTGTTTCTTGAAAAATGTATTAAATTGAGTACTAATGTATAAACGTATTATCGAGTACTTAAACTATGACTGAAAACTTCAATACAGTGGCAGGAAAAAATTATCAAAACACTGTAATACTCCAGATTGCAGTGTTTTGATAATTTCCCAGAAGCAAACATTTTGGAATATTTTTAATGACGTAACTGTTGGTGCAGTTCAAAAAATCGTGATTAAAGCTTTTAAAAATGATGTTATTTTTGCATCGACCAAAATAGGCATAGGGAGTTAAAAGCTTACTTTCTTTTTCAATACCATTACTTTGAAAGCATTTTCAAATAAATATTGCAAGCCTAGGGAATGATTAAAAAAATTAATAGAGTTTTTTTGGTTGAAATAACAGAATTTGTTTGTTTAAATTAAGAAGTTCGTTTGCTAAAATAACAGTATTTATCTGCTTAACTGCTATTATATAACAGTTTTTTTACTGTGAAATAAACGGTTTTATACTAGCATACCAGCTGGCAGTTTTTTCCCACAAATGTAACTTTTTTTAAACTGTGCTAGTATATATATATATATATATATATATAAATTAANTAGCTATATATATATATATATATATATATTGTGAATTAAATAATCTCTTGTTGTGCATTAAATAAACTAAAAAGTTAAATACACTGTATGCAATGTTGCCAACTATCTACGCTTTCTTGTAAAAATTTATTCCAGTGGTATTCATGTTTATGTGTTAATGTATCTCTATATGCATTGGCCCCGCAGTGGACTGATAGCTAAGACGCGGTTCCCAGCAGATCACCGAAGTCAAGCATCACTGGCTGCAATCAGTGTGCGGGTGGGTGACCACTTGGATCAGACTGCGTGGGGACAGAGGGTGTGCAGTATTGGTCCTCGTTAAACTGTTCTACCGTAAAGTGCTCGACTTCGCATGCAGATCGATGGGCTACCAAAGCGGGGGTGCCATCCCTTCTGCAGAAGATCAAAATTGCGATGGCTTGTCCTCGGATCATCCTCAGGGATGTTTCCCAGGCCGTCGCCAATAGCCCATTGTGCAGCTCTAGTGCGAAGTAAATGAGCTACAACTACAACAACTGTATTCATCTAAAATTATTTTCCACACCACTACATATAAATGATTTATAAGTTCATATGTAACACCACTTTGCTTCATCTCTTTCATTGCGAGGCTTTTGAAATGCTGGCGAAAGTACCAAATATTCTGAAAACTTTGAGTTTTAAATGTCTACCACACTATAAAATATTTTGCAAAAAGCTCAGTATTTGTAAGGAATGTAGAAAAATGTAAAAAAAAAAAAGCATTCCAATGAAGATAAGCTTTAACACGTTGAATACCGCGCTAATTTTAAATGGCTTGTCTGTCTTGCCAAACGGTAAATAACTACATACTAAATTGCAAATGTTAGACAGAGTTTGCTAGTTTTTAAGAGGTTTAGCATAACATATCTGAAGAAAGTTGTGAATATTAAAAGCCTACGAATTGTTTAGAAATAGTGGCGGAGAGAAAGCTACTAAATTGAATTTATTAAACCAGGAATCACAATTAATAAATTTCCACTTGAAAATATTTATTCGCTGTCCAGAACAAGTTGGCATCTCTGTGTACATAAATGAAACTATTTTTGCGTGTTCTATATTGTAATAATCGAGATGCAAATTGCTCCGAATTTAACGAAATATTTTTTTTCCTTTTAAAAAAAAGCGGTAGAGAACTAAAGTATAGGCAAATTTTCAGTAAATTTTTCCACCTTTTTGAAAGGTCCTACATGGCTTAACCATCACCTCCTACATCAGAAAGCCTCCACACGGTTTCTTTTAAGTAGTCTGCGCAGATTATTTAAAAAGCGAACCACTTGTGTGCAGGAACCCAAATTCTATTTTAAAAGTACTTGAGAGAAATTTATCATATATATTTGATAATTGAATCTGTAGTGGTTGACAAGTAAATAAAACAAACCAATTACATTCATAAATTAAACAAACTTTTAGACATATATTTGCTACCACTTTCTAATAGATTTCATATTAAATGGTTCTTTCACTAATTAGTTTACCTTCATAGTGGTCTGATCGGACTGCCGACAAAAAACCGTGCGGAGGCTCTCAGTTATAGGAGGCGTATCACTTAAGCCTTTGAACTATTCAGAAATAGTGGTGAGTAAAGCCTTCACACGGTTTTTTTATAGGTAGTCCGATCATGGGTGAAAGCCCTTATATAGCAAGACGGAAAAGAGAAAAACCTGGTACGTAAAACATTTCATTCCAGCATTTTTTTCGAAAAAAATGAAATATCTGTAACTATCAAGATTTCTTTTATAGTTCGGGCATATATATAAAACTGCTTCTTTTCCAAGATAAAGTAGATATTGTTGAAAAATTTAAAAAAAGAATAAGTAAACTCCTCCCTAAATCTAGCTACAACTGAAATGGTTTAACTACCAGCCTCTTTTCCGTCTCGCTTTCACCCCTGAGTCCGATCTGAAAACTATGAAAGTAAACTTAATTAAGAAAGAGCCATTTATTAGAATATCTAGTAAAAATAAGAAAGTGATAGCAAATATACGTCTAAACTTATTTTAATTTATGAATATAATTGATTTGTCTTATTTTCTTGTCTACCACCAAGGATTCAATTCTCAAATATCTATGCTAACTTTCTTTCGATTGCTTTTAAAATATAATTTGGCTTCATGTGCACTACGGGTTCACTTTTTAAATAGCCTGCGCAGACTACTTATAAAAAACCATGTGGAGGTTGTAATTTGAATTTACTAAACCAAGAATCATCATAAAAAGATTACCTCTAGCAAATATTTATCCGCTGTCCGGAGCAAATTGGCATCTCTGGTATAACACTGACGTATAATTCTGTAGTCGTTATTTCTCGGTCAAATCTCGCTGGAAATACATAAAATAACAATAACTGAATACGTAATCAGAATACGTGCGTTAATGTTTAGCTAACAATTACATGAGAAAAGTAATCAAATTACTGATCTCATTTATTTCCATTTTACAAAGTATTTTATGTTACCACAAAAATCAGCTCAATTGTTAGATTGCACCTAAAAAAACAATTTATTAAGTCACTTTAGTGTAATAGAATTCTTTCAGATAAACAATGCGAGTATAAGTGAAGCATGTCACGTGATAAATGCATGAGCCTAACTCTCCTAGTCTAATTATCGAGTACTTAAGCCTAACAAAATACCAAGATAACGTCGAATTTTCTTGTTGCGCGTCAGATAAACTCCAAAGCTAAATACATCGTATGAAGACACTTCCTATGAACAAAAAAGTATTTCAAAGAAAATAAGCAAGGCAGAATTTGGTGAAATATTAACATTCTTTTGAGATTAAATACAGTGTGCATGAATGTATAAGCTTTTAGCTTTTCTGTATAATTATTTTTCAAAGATTTACGAAATTTTCTTTGAAAAACTTATATAATGACTTAGAAATATAAAAAAAAATTACTTTAATATTTTGTATTAATTTTAAAAGTAGTTAGATATTATTTTTTAATTCGTACAATTTTTGAAATGTCAAGAAATTAAAGATTTTTCTTAGATGAAAAATTTAATTCTTTTAAAGAAATGTTCATATTTTTTAGATGTACATTGGACATGAAAGCGAACAAACATGTTGGATGAAAGAAACTACAAGTTTAACTGTTAGAGTTTGTTAAAAACTGAAAAATGTAACTACTTATTTTGTTTTTATTTTATAAAAGGACAAAGGTTTTTAAGGAAGCATAAAAGTTTCTTTAATGAGACCCCAAAAATTGTTACGATATGTTATTATTTTGTTTTGTAAACAACTAATCTCCTACTTTCTTCCTTATTTATGAAAAATATTTTAAAGAAACGTGTATTTATTCATTTTTTAAATTAGGAACACAAAATTTTTGAAATGCTTTCATGTGTTTCATTGTAACTTGATTTTTTTTTCCGCAATCCGTAAGAAAACGGATTTCCTCTAACAAAATATAGCAGTTTCATATGAGTAATAACGGTTTTTAGAACAGAAAACAGTTCCATGTAGGTAACAAAGTTAAATCCAAAGAAAGATTTATTGTTTTTTCCTTACAGATTTTGCAATGAAAAACAAAATTATAAGACTGTAAGTTTTAGAAAAACATTCGATGATTATGTAATTTAATTCAAAAATTTTTTAAATAATATTTTAGTAAAGACTAGAAATTTTTTCCATAAATTGCATGCAGTAATAAAAGGGAAGTTTGAAAAGAATGAAATTTTTAACAATTTTCGCGTAATATATTTATCGTTGATATTCAAAAACAATTAATGAAAAAAACTAACAATTTTATCTAAATTTCAAGAAAATTAAATTATATTTTAGTTCTACATGATAAACTCAAATGAAAATAATAGAAAAATAAACTATGCTATTATTTCAAAATTAATTTCATGGGCTAAAAGATTTTTTTTTTAAATTTACGAACATTTACTAATCTGGCATTCAAATGCGCTTTTATATCATGATAATAACTTTTAATCTTATAACCATTATTCGAAATTTATAGTAATAACAGCGGAAAATACTTTTCTTTCTGTTGCATGAGAATTTTTTAACAGATTTTGGATACTTTCAGATTGCTGATTTTAAGTCTGCATTTGGTTTTTCTCTCCAAGCTACAGTATTAGGTTGTCTATTGTAGTATATAGTAGTATTAGTAGCATTAGGTAGTTAAAGGTAGTCTATTTTTAGTCAAATTGGGGAAGCTTTAAAACGTTATATATAACAGGGTTTCACATAAATGTTGCAAAATTTTTCTAAATTAGTTAAGGCATATCATCAGGATTACAATTGCATAGGAATACATGTTTAGAAATGTCGTCATATGCCACTAGGGTCACTTTCCAGTTAGAAATTGTTTCTTTGTGTGATTCTGAACATGTTAATAAGGAAGCTCCCCCAGCAGTGTATAACGACTTTCCCTTCATGGGTTCCACTTGCAATTTTAAACCTGATGATGTGCCAAATTTGTCGCAACATTTACGAAACACACTCTTATATACTTTATATAAAAGATATATATCAATTAATATATATANTGAAGATGATCATTTGATGCCTTAACTTATATAAATCGATACATATATTACATAATTTAAAAAATCAGTAACTTTAGAAGCAAAACTAATTTCATAATTGAAGTCTCACTCCTGAATTATGCAATATCAAGTATTTTGTTATAGATTTAAGATTGATCCAAAACTTAATAAATTCCAATATGGCTCCACCAAATTGCCACCTTCTATCAATTCTTCCTTAAAAATGAGCAAAAGTGTTTTTTTTTTTTTTTTTTTTTTTTTTTTTTTTTTTTTTTTTTNTTTTTTTTTTTTTTTTTTTTTTTTTTTTTTTTTTTTATAATGAGGTAGAGTTTTTAGCCAATTAAAGAGAATTGTGAAAAATTAACATACAGCCAACAATAGATCCCACTCATTTTCATTTTTTAAGTAAGATTTACGAACCATCTTTAAAAAGTTTTTTTTTTCTCTTGAAATATTTGTGTTTGAGTGATTTCTTTAAAGATGTTTAAAATTCAGGGTAATTAGCTAAACCCTAATTAATTTAACTAATTCAAGGGTCCAAGAATCATTGCTTTTTAAGACTACATAATGTAAAATTTCAAAAGACCATCCATTTAGAATAAATAGCTAATAAGCTATACAGGAAAAAAAATGAAATTATTGCCTAAAGAATCTTTTTAACAAAAAAAAAAAAAACATTCTTGAATATTGCGCTATTCAGCTTCTGGAGTTGATAACTCCTGAATATGGTTGGGATATAGGTAAAAATACAATTAGCATCGGTGGCTATTACAGCTGTTTTGTTTTTCTTTCTAGATTACTCTACACCAACACATTGGTGGGGGGGGGAATAAATTCGAAATTGCTCAATGTTTCTTAACAAAAATCAATCTGGGTCTGACTTCATAACTAATTAAAATATTCAAAATCATACAAAGCCTTTAAATTTATGAAAAGCCAATTATTGTTTTAGAAATTATCAAAAGCTCGTAATTTTTATTTCTTTCTTTTTACTATTTGCGCATCATGCGCAAAATCTGTTGCATGTCTTAGGGCAATTTTAACCCTTTTGAAGGCCGTGGTAAGTATACTTACCACCACGTTTTACCACTTTTAATTTAGATTTCCATTTTTCAATAACGTTATAAAATACATAATTCCTTTTGAAGTTTGTAGCATTTAAGAAATTTATTTTATAAATAAAGAAAAATAAAAGTCAGTAAGTTCCTAATAGGTCATGTTAAATATATTTACCACCAAAAAAAGGGCATTTTTGTAAACTAAATAAGTTTTTTTATAACAATTACTGTTCTTAAAACAATTTCAATTCCAAAAATACTTTAATTTGCCTTTACTAGAAATAAAGGGTCCATTAAAGGGTTAAAATTGCATGAAGAGCATAGTATTATTATATATTAAATATAATTGCAAAGAATCCTATAATTTTTTAAATGCTTAAGTAATAATTTTCAAAACATAGTTGCCTTATTTTTCAGAAAATAAGTAAAAGAAAAATTAAGATATTGACTTTAGTAAAGACTTACGATGATATTGACTATAAGATCAATAAATGTTATATATTCTTGAAACAAAATTATGTATTTCTTCAAGCAATCGTCCTTAATAGAAAATATTATCTAAGTCCAATCAATAAGTCCAACAAATAGCGACTGCTACTTTTTTTCTGTTTCCTTGAACGGGATTTAGAAATGACAAGTGACCAGACACATCGACATTGTGTATAGGCTTAAGAAAATAATAAGTATCAAATTTTCTTTGTCATGGTCTTACTTTAGTAGAATAAATGAAACAACTTATAAAAATGCAGTATGCTGCTGTCAGATAACTTAGAAGACATGCATTTGTCATCTCAAAGCTGCAAATATGACAAATGGCTTTTGTGAAGATACAAACATCTATCATAAGTAGTAGAAACTAAATATTAATGACTTGTAATGTAATGATATAAGGAAACTTCTCATGGGCAAAAATGTTTTTTTAAAGACCGAGCTCTGCAATCAATTCTAAATAAATCACTGTCCATTGCGTTATTTTATGTCAATAGCGATATGTCGTAGGTGAACTTTTTATTGGGGTCACAGCTCTATATGTGTGTTTAAGAAAATGGAAATAATTTGATGTAAGTATTTGAAAAAAAAAGGATTCCAGCTAAAGATAAACATTGAAGAAAGTGGATACAACTTGAAATGGCGTAAACAAGGGGAGCGTAAACGTCGACATAATAAAAATTCCATGTTTAAGAAAATCAACTAAGCATTCTAAGGAAATGTATAGAGCAATTACTTCCATTTATCTGACAAAGCTATAGAGTCAAAATTTCGCGACTGTATCATAAAAAATCAAATTTTATAAACTTTTTGAAAGTAACGGCATTATTTGTTTAGTCATAGGTTAAAATACTTCAAATCTTATGTTAATATATTATATGTTAATATATATACTTGCGAAATTTCGTTAAAATATTTAAATAATTAAAATTTTTATATTGCAAAGCTTTATCGCAAAATCTTTGAAAAAATCTAAAATTGTGATGCTACAAGATTTACTGAGATTCAACTTTCCTTATTACTGTTATTACTACACGAAGTTCAAGCTAACGGCTTCTTATTTTTGTACCGACGCAACATTGTCTAAAATACAGACCCTTATTTTTTTTTTCTTTTCATTTCAATTAGAACTTCAGTTACTTGAAGGAACTACCTCAAAGTTAAATTTTCAGGATGGATAGGACAGGGCCATAAATGAAAATGGTCTCAGATACCCAGATAATTGTTGATGATGATTCCAAATTATTATGTACTACGATTGCTAATTAATAGTGGACATAAAGGACAGTTTCTTTATATCAGAAGAATGGAACTTTCTTACTGCCAGTATTTTGTCTTTTCCAAATACCAAGGTAACTAATTAGCTGCCCTGGTATATTTAACCCTTTAATAGGGCGTTTATTTCTAGTAAAGATGAAGTATTTTTGGAATTGAAATTGTTTTAAGAATAGTAATTGATATAAGAAAGAAAAACTCATTTAGTTTATAAAAATGCCATTTCTTGGTGGTAAATATGTTAAACACGACCTATTAGGAACTTATTGACTTTTATTTTTCAATATTTATAAAATAAATTTTATAAATGCTACAAACTTCAAAAGGAATTACGTATTTTATAACTTTTATACGATTTTTTAAACTAACAAATGGTCACCAATTTTATTCAAACGCACTTCAAGAAAGCTGAATTTATTAACAAATGGAAACCTAAATTAAAAGTGGTGGTAAGTATGCTTCCCACAGCCTTCGAAAGGGTTAAATAGAACTTCAAATGATTTGGTTTACACTTTCTTGATTTGTCAGCAAAAATAAGTTGGGCCCTTAGAAATTGTCCACCATTTTTAGATAAATACTTTAAGAAACTGAGATTTATTTGAAAAACAACAAGGACACAGTATTCATAATTTATATTATTTGCGTTCTAAATTTAGAATTCGTGCTTTTAAGATGATCATTTGATGCCTTAACTTATATAAATCGATACTAACAATCAAAAATAAATAAAGGTGACTATAGCTATAATACTCGTAAAAATGAAACAAAATTTGTAATAGTAACTTGCAACTGTCTAATCTTGTTATTAAAGTTTCGCTCTGCAGTTGTCGTATGCCACATATAAATACTAACAAGTCAACTTTTAAGGCAGCGGGGTGCGCTTCTTCTTGTTTATTCAATAGCGCTATATAAGTCTAAGAATTTGACTTCCACCATACACATACATCACAGGATGTTTAAGGTAATGCTGTTTAAGGTAATATAAGTTGAGGGAATAATAATTAGTTTCTTGCTCCCATTAGTTTATTTAACACTATGAAAACTTTAACTTACACTCATTTTTTGAACAAATTGTGGGTTTCTATCTGCTTAATTTTCTTCTCTCAACGGCTTTCAACGGCCGGTAAAATTTTTTACTGCTTCAAGAATTAAGACAGTAATCGAGCCTTGTAATTCCCAATGCCTCTGCAGAGATGCAAACTGCTTCGGACAAGCTAAAATAATTTAAAAAACGGTAAAAAAATACAATTAAAACTTGAAAATATTGAGTAATTTTTCTTACTTTTTAAAAGGATTAACATGAATTAAATATACCAAAGTGGCGAATTATATACGCCTTCGATTATTTTGAAACAGTGGTGGATAAAAACCTAATAAATTGAATTTATTAGACCAAGAATTACAATTAATAAACTACCACTTGAAAATAATAATTCGCTGTTCGTAGCAAGTTGGCATCTCTGCCTCTGCACCGTGAATTTAAAAACGATGCTTTGCTTTTAAAAAGGCATTGATATTTTCCTATTTTTATTTCATGCACCCTGTCTTAAAATAACTGTAAAATAGTATTCACTTTCCTGGTTCGAGAATAGCATTACTGACTTTGTGCCATTTACATACCTGCCAACTTTTAATCCTTCCGAGGATGATTTTCCCCTGTGGTAGTAGAATGGAATTTAAATTCCAAGTTCAGTCAGAAATTATTTCAGTCACTGTATTTTGAAAAGGCTTATGCTGACCACCTCAACAGTATTACTTATTAATATATATGCTTAATTATTATAAAAATACAGGTTGTCAAAAAAATTACTAATTAAGTTTTTAAATGCAAGGAATATATGAAAAACATACATTTTACTACCACTTTAAATATCGAAATAAAATTTAACGCCAAATGCAGAAAAGTTGGCAGGTATGCATTTATTTTTCCTTCCAGTACAATTAACACTACTCATGCACTCAATAGACAGTGTGAGGCACTTAAAGTAGCTTAAATTTTGTACTATAATAGGAACAAAAACAATGGGTAACCAAACACATATTTGGATAGAGTAATTCATTTTTTTGCTTCTTTTGGACATCAAAGAAATAAAATAAGTAAGTAAAAAAATATAAGGGGGAAAAGTAGCCTTCAGAAATAAAGGCAATTTTGATTACAGCCATAATATCCGCCGCATTTTTAATAACTTGAAACATGCGATGTTGTGCAATAGCACCCAGATTATGCCAGGTTTTACTGATGGTAGCCATTAATTCTGCCACAGACTGAAACTGCACTTTTTTGATATGTACAGCCTTACCGAGGATTTCCCCAAACGATTTCTTTTAAAATCACCAAAAACTTTTAAATATTTTTGTAATTTTTAATTTAATTAACATTATATAAAATATTTTCCAAAAAGTGTTGTCTCTCTATAGTACATTTTTGATTTCCAGATCTCTGCTTTTTTGAAATAATCTCAATAAAAAATGAAAAAAAAAATAAAACACATAAAAAAAATTAATAGATGTAACAGCTTTTATTATGATAAAATTCAATTTATTACTGTCCTTTTTATATTGTTTATTATTGAAATAGTGTCCATGACAAATTTAATATTTGTTCATATTTATTTATATTTATTCGATTTTATTTGATTTACTATTATTTATTTTCAATACACCCTTTCAAGACTCTTCTTTATCCTTTCAAACAAATGTAAATGCTTTTAAAATGATTTTTTTATTATTATAAGTCAGCTCTTTTTATATCAGAAATCCTCAACTTAGATCATTAAAATGGACATCACAGAGAATTTACGAAGAGAATCAGTTTGCAAAATGTACTGGATAATATAAAAACTTCGTTCACTTTGAAACTATAAATGTGAAAAAAGTTTAAATGTTTCCAGCGATTAAAAATATGTTTCTTTTCTCAAGATTACCAAAGGTAAATGAAAAAAAAAAGAGATTTGAAAAAGAAAAAGTTTTTAACGAAAAATTTCGCATTTGTTTATTTGAATGCAGATTACTTTGTAAAGGTCATAAAATCCTCAACACTTCTCTATAGCACAAGGAAATGCATTCTGCTTTGATTTGTGTCTTTCGGTCACTGCAGTTTTATAGTTTTGTTTTACGCGATTATTTATTTTACATTTTTGATTGGAAATTTATTCCAACTCCATTTTAAAATCATTCTTGTTTCTCTTTTGTTGGTAAGTATTGGCGCCTAGTTTTGAGGGCTCGAAGTATGTAAAATTTCAATGTTTAAAGCGAATGAAGTCTTACGTAAAAATGAGTCTTTTAGTTAAATATTTGAAATGAAAAATTTGGCGTAATAAGAAGATTAATACGAAAGTTAAAAAAAATACAATAAAAAATTATACCAGCTGACACGTTTTTATTTTTACTAGCTTTCCTATTAAATGGGTATTGATAAAACTGGTTCTGTTGCATAGTGGTCTGATTGTACTGAGTTTAGGAAACTGTGCATAGATTTTCAGTTTATTCTTAAAATCTTTAAAAATTTTCCCATTAAACATTGTTTTTATTTTCGACCGAGAATGTATTTCAAACTAAAATAGAAAAGTTCTATAAACATTTATATCATTCTATTCTTTTAAAAGTTTCACTTTTTCAGGAAAGTACTAACTACTTTATATAATTTTAATTCATATTACAACTTAAAAGTTTCCCGATAGTGATTCTATTAATACACTTTTCATAAATAATTAGGAGAAAAAAAATTATTAACGAAATAGAAATAACTGGAAACCGGTTTCTTTGAAAAGTTATTTTAAACCATCACTTAACATACAAGCCTCTGTATATGTATGAGAGTCAGTATATATATATATATATATATATATATA
>NC_092215.1:36846428-36867343 GCF_043381705.1 Parasteatoda tepidariorum
ATAAAAGTGCAGGCCATATGGCTAGATTCTTAAGTTCTGATAAAAGTTTTATGAGAGATCCATTTGCTTTAAAAATTTCTACTTTGGTTCGCTACCACTAGAAAGAATTATTTTCAAAATCCTCATAAGTTGGAGGGTATGAGAATAGATTAACTCCTCCCGAATATTATCTAATATTGAAATGCTCTTCTACCAGTATTTTCACTTTTCCCGGCGTGAACGTGTTAAAGAAAGAAAGTATTATGCTTAGTTATACAGTTTGTGAAGTTTTGCTTGATTGACATTAACACGCGTTGTTAGATGCATGTTTTGCTAACATGTTTTGCTTTTGATCTTCTCCATCAAACTAAATTTCATACTTTAGTTAGACACATTAAAAAGTGTGACGGTAGAAATAACAAATGAGGAAATATATTTCAGCTGTGTGAAAGGTTTAACAATCGACATGAAATTTTAGTTGAAACTATTTTAAATCAGATTTGTTAAATCAGGAATGAAATATAAAAAAGAAAATTTTCTTCAAATCATTTAAAATCAGGAATAAATATCAAAGAAAATTTTTTCCATCACATTAAGTATCAAAATATAAACTCCTGGAGAATCAAGACGGCTGGCAGTTATTCCAAAATATATTTCGATATATTTGTGAAGACGCTCAAAAAGCATTTAAAGAAAAGTCTCAAATATTTCTATTCAATAGCTAGACATATATATTTGGGAATCATTTTATTCCATTCATATTTCTATCTAAAATCAAAATATGTGTCTATTTTATTTTCCATAATATACCCATATTTCATTCTATAATTTTAAACAGCTTTAACATTGTGTCTAAGCACGAAGAAATTCAAAACCAAACCCGAAGATAAAGGATTTCTAAACACACACATTTAAAAGTCAGATATGAAAGCATCAGAAAGTCATCTGCATGCATTTAAACCGATGAATTGAAATTCAAATAGCGTAATATTTCTGATATTTTCCTTGCAACATCTTGGGTCTAGAGGAAGATTGGTTTAGAAGTTTCATTCGTTGCTAAGTTGAAAAGATCAGATTTCTTGTTTCAATTATTAAATATTACACAATATTTTCAGAATAAATCTTTTAAAACTTATTCAACTATTTTCAATTTAACTGCGTACTTTAAATGTTGATGGTGTTAGTTTAAATTTTTGAATTTAGTCTTTTTTTATCACTTAAAATACGAGAGATATGGATGCAACTGTTTTTGTTTATTTTAAAGGTTTTGTATGTTTTCTGTTTATTTTAAAGAAAAATATTTTGCTGCTTATTCAAAGAATTGAAATTTTAAAGCATCTTGTTGAAGTGGTATTATTAGCAATATGTATGTTTGGTTATTTCAGTCTTATTAAATATCAGTTCTTGTGTATATTCATTTTATTCATATTTCATTTTTACTACGTCTCTGTTAAATAGTCAGCAACTGCAACCCTATTTTATCAAAAAGAAGTTTTCATTCGTATAAATTCACCGAGAAAATATAAATTTTTAAATGCAGTTCTAAGCAATTCATTACCTTTTTTTAAAACAAACAATAGAAATAATTCCTAATAGGCAGGTAAGTATTCTATCTACGTCACACTAGAGCACACAATTGGCTGTTGGCGACGGTTTAGGAAAAATCCCAGAGGATGATCCGAAAACATGCCATCACAATTTTGATCCTCTGCAGAGGGGATGGCTTCTCTGCTTTGGTAGCCCGACGACCTGTACGTGATGTCGAGCACTTTACGGTAGAACAGTTTAGCGAGGATGGATACCGTGCACTCTCGGTCCCTACGGAGGCTTATCAAAGTGGTCACCATCCACTGACTGACCGAAACTAGTGATGCTTGACTTCGGTGTTCAACTGGGAGCAGTGTCTTTATGGTCATTCCCGATTTCTAAGCAGCTATAAAGAAGATACATGCTATACAGAGATGCCTATTTGCTCCGGGCAGCGGATAAATATTTTTGAGGGGTGGTGTTCCAATGTATGATTCTTGGTTTAGTATATTCCATTTAGAGGGAATCTCATCACTAATTCTAATTCAAAATCTTATTTGAAACGCAACTTCATTACCGAAAAGCCGTGTTGAGTCTTTTAAAAAGTTGCCAAAATTAAACTAAAATTTTCAAATTTTAGATTGTAGATTTCTACAATTTCTTAAAATATTTTCGAATCCGGAGCAGTTGGCATGTCTGATGCTGCAGTTAAGTCGTGTTGAGCCTTTTTTAAAGTTGGAAAAGTTAACCGAAAATCTGAAAATTTTAATTTTTAGTTATCTATCGTTTTTCATAAATATTTTGCTGAATCTGGAGCATTTGGCATCGCTGGATATATTCAAGCAATGAATTGTAGGTACATCTCTACTTTTAAAATGGATGGTGTATTTTCGTAATTTTTATTAATTTTATCAGGAACGCAAATAAAATTATTTTTGTTGAGAGAAAAAAAAGTCTATTAACTCATCTGTACCTCCCTCTCGACTCTTTAAAAAAGTTAATTTGTTTCTTAAAAAGAGAAAAGAATTAAGATTTCACACTATTATTAGGATTTATTTTGAAGGAATGAGACAGTTTTTAATATCATAATATATTAGCTTTATAAACATTAGTATATGTAAATAAAACTCACGCAAAAATTTTTTAAACAAAAATCTGCTGACTATTGCTAAATTTTGACTTCATTATAAAAGGTTCAACACGAAATAACAGCAACCAAGTGGCTTTCAGTATGAATCTATGAATTATTTAGAACCAGTGGGTAGTAAAAACCCTATAAATCAAGTTAACTAAACCAAGAATCATATATCAAAACATAAATTTTGTTAAAATAAGAAAATATTTTACAGCAATCCGTAGCAAGTTGGCATTTCTGAGAGTTGATACTAACCATATAAAAGGCGTTTATATGAAGAGAAGTTGTAGTACTCATTTTTTTATAACAGAATGATGCTTTTCTCTATTATCAAGTTTTAAAAATTACATCTTTTTTTTCTAAAGAATAAAATATGAAATTTATATCTTTAATTGAGTATCGAAGGAAAAACTATATTTTATTTGTTAAGGAACATTAATTAATCCATTAACGCCCACTGTCCTCAATTGAAGACAGTCAATAAAACATTATGAATTTTTTTTATCTAAAAAACTTTTCTTTTCTGGGAAGATAGTTCGAAGCACTATCGACATATCCACATATTTTTAATAAATGTGCTGCTATATTTGGTTTCTTACTAGGATCGCCATTTTGTGATTTTTCTTGCCTCTTCTTTTTTATACAGTCATATCAAATAAAATTAAGTCAGCTTATTTTATTTATTACAGATTTTCTCTAAAGAGTATAGTTCAACATATAACGATAAAATTCCTTACAGTTTCTTTTCTTTTTATATAACATTATATTTTAACTGAATATTTTATGTATATTTAATCATTTTACGTACTTAAGTATATAAATATGCTTTGCTAAATATACAAAATATATATACATAAAATGGAATTACGGGGTATTGTTTATATATTTGCTTCGGTTATTTTCATATTGATCCCTTTTTTCGTAATTCAAAAATTAAAAAAAAATACTAATAATGATGTTCACAAACATTAAAGGAATACTAATGTATATTTAGTTTTAAGGAATGATACAATTTATATCTAGTCTATACCAAAAAAATTTAATAGACATTTAAAATAAGAACTAACCACAATATTTGCATAATAATCCAAGAGAGATCGTTTTCCCACTGTCCCAAATTGCAGTATCCTCAAATCGGGACGGACTGCAATTTTTAATTTAATACATAATATTTTTAAATTTTAAGTTTCATATTTTTATTACGCCATAATAAATTTGATTTCAAAGATTCAGTGAAATATCTTAAGTAGAAATAATTTGGCGTTAATGGGTATAAATATGCACTTAACATAATATACAATTAAATAATTGCTTTAAAAAACATTCCAGAAAGTTTAAGACTAATACTATCATTGTAAAATTTGATCTAGAACATCCAGTATAAAATAGAGATGAAATATCGCGGCTTCCTTATTGATCCATTTTTGATGAAATGACTTCGGACAAGAAGTAGAAGCATTTGGTACAGGAGTTGACAGGCCCAAACTGGTCGTCTTGATAAAATTTCATGAGATGCTGGATTCTGTTCATGACAGGACCAGTGTTCGCCTTGAGAAATGTTTGCCCTTTCCGACCTTTAAAATTTTCATGTCCATCTAATCTATAGATATCACAATATTTTTAGAGAGATAATTTACAGACGCAATAGTATTTACTGCTTTGAATTAGAAATTTAAGTTGTGGTTTAATTTCATGCATAATTATGGAAAATATTTGTTTTATTGTTGAGTACTTAATAGAAAACTGTTATGATAAAAAATCTGCTGCTAATTATGACATAGAAATAATTATTAATCATTACGATTTAGCAGAGGTGGCTCAGGTTATAGAGCGTTTGCTTCCCCATGAGGTGCGCCAGGTTCGAATCCCAGCAATGGCACGTCCATTACATCCTGCATCAGAAAGTCTTCAAGCGGTTTCTTATAAGTAGTCTGCGCAGACCATTTCAAAAAGGAACCAGTTGTGCCATGAATCCAAATTCATTTTTGAAAGTGATTGAGAGAAATTTATCCCATATAGTGACTAACCAGTGAAGGAACACTTAAGCTTCACTTGCCTTTGAAAAAGTCATATTAATTTCAAAATTCGCAATTTTAGTTAAATGACAGTGTCAACATATTTGTTACTAATTGCAAATTATGTAAAAAAATTGTAGAGAACTTACATAATATTGTTTCAAAGTTTTGGAGGTTCAAATAACAAGTAGCAAGAAGACCAAGTGAAGGAACAGCTCTTACCAGCGAATGAACACCCAGTAAAGCAGTGTTTCCCAAACTTATGATTTTTGTGTACCCTTTCTAAATTTTTTGTAACGCTGTGTTCCCCTTATAAAAAAAATTAATGTATTTTTTACTATAAAAAATTGCACAAAAGTTAAAAATCACAACTGACTGCGGACACCACTAATTAGTAACTGTTAACTCTGCAAAAAATAGTCAATAGAAAAATGCGTAATCCTAAATTTTCATGGCTAGCTTTGCTTTTAAATATAAAATTTTTAAATTTTCGCTTTTTACAAGATATTTCGAATATGAACTCGTACCCCCGATAAACTGTTCCCGTACCCCTGGGGGTACGCGTACCACACTTTGGGAAACACTGCAGTAAAGGAACGCTTAACTTTGGTTATTTTTTAATGCTCTTTATGAATTTATGAGCCATACAAATATTTAAAAACAAGCCTATTCTTGAAATTATAACATATAAATACTTGGAAAATGTTAACTTTTTTTTGTAATCTTGAATTGAAAATTAAAGTGTCAACATGTTAACACATACTGTTCATTCACTGGGGAATCTATGCACAGTAAAGGAACATGCCTGTTCCCTCACTGGTTAAAAGTTGTTTTTCGTATTTTTAACATACTTTTGATGCGGAACATCACTAAAGGTACAAGAAAATGAAAGTTTATCTTTTATTTTCATTAACTTAGAAAAAAATCGCAGTAAAGGAACACTTGCTCCTTCACTGGTTTTTCATCGTTTGGTGATCCAGTGAATAAACACCCCCTTATCTCAGTACTTTATTATGCTATGATGCTTAAAAAAAATAAAACGTAACTTCAATAACTGTATTTTGAATTCTCTTTTTCACAAAGAGAAAAATAAAACTATTACATGCAATTAATTCCCTTTCAAACATATAAGTACAAACACTCACCTTATAATTTTTTCAAAGAAACAAGGTGTTGCAGTGATAATCACAAATTCAAAAATTTTTCCAGAGAAGTCTATTTGACCAGGTAATCCAAAACATTGCTAGATGACTTCCTATTGTTCGGCAGTAAGCTATTGTTACCCATCAATCTAAAGAAAAACTTTCAAATTCTTATTTTTAATCAATATATATGAAATGTTCCTTCACTGGTTGGTTTACCCTATTTGAGAATTGAATCTATAGTGGTTGACAAGTAAGTAAAACTTATTCATAAATTAAACACATATTTAGACATAGATTTGTTATCACTTTCTTAATTTTATTACATTTTCTATGAACACGTTCACGCCCGGAAAAGTAAAAATACTGGTACGGGAAAAAGAAGATATTGGTAGAAGAACTATTTCAATATTAGATAATATTCGGGAGGAGTTAATCTATTCTCAACAAAAACAATTCACTGTAAGGAAATTTATCACAGCGAAGAAGCAATTCAATATAAAAATTGCATCCGTTAAAAACAATTGGTAGTTATGGATTTTTATTATTCCGGAAAAAAATTAAAAAATGAAATTTATTGTTACAAGTTTTTACTCCGGTGCGCTGCCAAGATGAGACAATCTAGCGTGACCCACCGGTGGGTCACCCCGGCGTGAACGTGTTAAAGATCTCTTTCGTAAGCAGGTTTACCTTCATAGTGGTCTGATCGAACTACCTATAAGAAACCGTGTGGAGGCTTTCAGTTGTATGAGGCGATGGCTCAACCCGACCAGAGTGCTGACTTAAAATATCCTCAGTCGTAGACGAATCATGGGATAGAGTTCCCTTGCCGTCAGTCTAAGCGTGGGAGATTTTCGTGGTTTTCTTATCAATGTAACGCAAATGCGGGTTTCCATCAAAAAGGCCTCCTCAAAATCCAATTTTTACCAATACTTGATCCAGGAGTTTCCTAGTTCTTTGGATTACAAAATTACAAGGATACGGAGTTGAACATTAGTAGTCGTAAATCCAAAAATTGCATCAGTTGTTCAGCGATGGTTATAAAATAAAATAAAATCATTATGAATTAGAATTCACAATAAAGAATTTGATTTTTGACTCCTAAATATGAAACATTGTAAGTAGTGATAGTAACTTAATGTCGAGTTTTAATAATAATTTTATCATATTTCCTTTCACTCTAACATTAAAACCTTTAATCATAATTTTTATTAAGTATATAAGTATAAAAAAGAAGTAAGTATTTAAAAAAAAAAACAAGAGGAAAGAACATTTTCGCAATAATAATGGTGTATTTTTATTTGCTTGCAAAATCCTTTCTTTTTTATTAAAAATAAATATCGTAGTAAATGTTTTATTTCTAAAATAACTGAGCAAAATATTTCACTTCAGGTCATTTTAATTAAGACTAAATAATATAAAAGTTAAGAAAAAAATAAAAGTTTCACATTTATATAGACTCGTTTCCTGAATGAAGTTCGAAAAAAAAATCTAAATATGTTAGTCTTCGTTCGTTGTAGTGGAACTGGGCGTCTGAGGCCTTACGGGTCTTAAATATTTTAGTCCTTTAAAATTAAAAAAGTATAATACAATATTTTCTCATTTTAGTAGCAGTAATTTCTTTTCTGGAATCATTTTTTAGGTTTTTAAGAAAGACATTATAACGACACTCCTGTGGTATGGAATTTATAAATACAGCAGGAATGTAAGTTTTCGACTTCGTAATCTATTCTGCCATGCATTTCAATGCATTAAGTAGGTTGAGTCAATAATTTTTTTTTAAAGCGGTAATTATGTTCTATGCGTAAGTTAATTGGACATATAACTATACAAATTTTTTTAATCTCCACCTAGACGACAGCTGTCATTCTGGTAACAAATTGAATAAAAATAATTGCACTAAGCTAAGAAGCAATTTTTTCCACTAAAATCTTATTTTTTTTATACAGTTCAATAATAGCAAGAGTTTACTGACCTAATACTTATGCTTTGTTACTTGCATTAACAGTACAAAATAGTTATTATGACAGCACAAAAAAGTCAGAAGTTAAGAATCAGCTCCTTAATTACACTCAGTAACAATTTATTCATATTTGAAGCATGAGGTTTTAAGAGATCTTAGATACTTGCGTATCGCTGAATTCACATAAGCAAATTTGCAATCTATTTCTATCTCTAAGCTATTTTTTCTTAAATGGCACTGTTAGTTTATTCATTGTCAAAATGTCAAGTTTAAAAACGTTCTATATAACAGAGTGCTGCGTAAATGATGGGAAAGAGTTCTAGGGGAGTTAAAGCACATCATTAGGATTAAAATTGCATAGAAACTCATGTTCGGAAATGTCATCATTCGCCGCTAGGTAGGCTTTCTTATTCCCGGCCTCTAGCCGAGTACAACAATATTTCCGAGTATGGCTTACAATGCAATTTTAATCCTAATGAAGTGCCCTAACTCCCTTAGAAGTTTTTCCGAACATTACCTTTACTCTCTGCTACATATAACAACGTTCTTTTGTACATTTCGACAAAAAAAAAAATACTAAAAATGATATTTAAAAAAGAATAATTGTAGGTTTGTTAGTAAACCTAATATCAGATTCCAAATCATCACACCCGAGTCAATCTAGATCAAGCATCTCTTCAAATACTGTAAAAAAATCTTTCCCCACTGTTATTTAATGTTATACAATTTAATAATAACAAGAGGTTTTTGATACAATAATGATAATTTGTTAACAGAAGACTATAAAGGAAAAACAGTTTATATTTTTACAAACTGATTCGGAGAGAAAGCATTTTTACGAGCTGAAAAGAAGATTTTTACTGTATAATAACTCTCGAGAAGAACCGAGTTTTCGAGTTATTGATTTGTCAAAACTTAGTAGATCAGATGGTGATCCAATCGTTATTTTTATGAAAAATTGACATAAACCGTTCTTCCCCCTTGATTTCCATCTTTAATCAATACAATCACTAAGTCTTATGGCTTTGAGGAATAGTTAGACCTAAAGAATAGTTAGACTTAAGGAATAGTTCTCATCTTCTGATTTCGTAACACAAAAGGGCTTTAATATTATCTTCAAAGCTTTAATATCTTTTCTCTTCAATTTTCCTTTAATTTCAGTTTAATTAGTATAGGCAGAGATAAATTGCTCCTAATCTTCTCTGGAGATTAGAAGTATTAGTATAGAGGTAGTCTTTGGAAAGACTCTCCAGCTTTTGCATTGAAATGTCTACGCCATTATCGAGCTTTCACCTTAATCTATTTGTGTATAAAAACCTTTTAAAAGTACAATTCTTTTAAATGTTAAAAATGTATCGCACGCGCTTAATTTTATCACTTTACGACTATACACGTGTGTATTAATCTAATTTGTAAACAGTGGTAATATATATATATATATATATATGGGTCATTCTCACGAAAACTGTCATTTTTCAGTTCATAAAATCCCAAAAAAGTAAAGTGAATAAAAAGCTCTGAAACTTTTTATATTAATAGAAATATGTAATGACATTATAAAGAAAGTATATATCCTTTAAATTATACTTAATGTTTAAATAAATTAATTAATTTCACTGTTTAAAAAGTTTAATTTCACTGTTTAATTTTACTGTTTAATGATATTTTATTTTAATACATGTTTTTCTCTAAGTTACAGCTACCTCAAGTTTGAAAATGATAACATACTAAGTATATCTAACATTTATTACAATTTAGTTTTATATACTTAATAGTTTTTAAAGGTTTGGGAAATAAAATTGGCTGGCACGATTGAACAAAATTTTTTTTATATAATATACTCATCTTGAATCATTCCCTCACTTCAGCGTCATTCCCTCACTTTATACACTAGTGAGGGAATGACGAATTCAATAAAATTTAAAAATAACAGTTAGGCCTAATTAATTTCTGAAGTCAATCACATACAATTATATTCATACAAGAAAGCAACATATAATTATCCACTTTCTCGATGAAGTTGTATTTTATTTTACTCTAAAAAATGACATGAGGGAATGACAAATGTAAAAAATTTTACCTGGTTTGATTCATTCAAATTTATTCCACAGCAAAGCTTCTTTAAGTTGAAGATGGAAACATACTGCAATTTTGTTCTATGATGCCAGTTGTTAACTTCTGAAGTTTTTATTAAAATATTTTTATTCTAAGAAGATTGCAGGTGATAAGAACATTGTTGTGAGGGAATGACGCGAAACACTGGGGACAAAGTTTAAAATAGTGCTGTGTTAATATTTTTATCAGAAATTAAATTTAAAATTGATTTTCTGAATTCTATATTTCAGTATTCTGAAATAAAAAACACGAATTTGTAAAAAAAAAAATTTTATTTCAGAAACAATTTTTTTCTTTTTTTAAATCAGCAGTGGGGACAAGTGAGGGAATGACATATTGGTATATTTTAATTACCTAAAATAAATAAAAAATAAAAATTGATAATTTTATTTTTATTCTTTTGTTAGCTTGCATTCTAAAGGACGCTTTCCCTGAATTTTTTTTCTTCGTAAGCTGTAAAACAAACATAAAATATACTGGGGACATGAAAATGACTGTTTTTGTGAGAATGACCCATATATATGCGTTTTAAAGGATGATTAAACTATGTAAAAAGTTTCTACTCTTAGCTACCACTTTAGTTTTTAAAATATTCATTAAACCATAGATTTTGAGACTATTAATATATTTTAGTATAGCCATGGGTTATCTTTCATTTCCCAGATTAACCCTATTGGCAGGGGTGAAAGCGAGACAGAAAAGAGGAAAGTCTGGTAGTAAAACCATTTCAGTTATAGCTAGTTTTGGGGAGGAGTTTACTTATTCCTTTTTTAAATTTTTCAACAATATCTACTTTATCTTGGAAAAGAAGCAGTTTTATATATATGCCAGAATTATAAAAGAAATCTTGATAGTTACAGATATTTCAGTTTTTTCGAAAAAAATGCTGGAATGAAATGTTTTACGCACCAGGTTTTTCTCTTTTCCGTCTTGCTATATAAGGGCTTTCACCCATGCCTATTCGATAACTTTCTCCTTTTTTTACGTTTTGAACTATTTTATACGTGAAAATTTCGCAATTATATCCAAAGGCAGAGATGCCAACTTGCTCCGGACAGCGAATATATATTTTAAAGTGGTAGTTTATCAATTGTGATTCTTGGTTTAATAAATTCAATTTAGTAGATTTTTATCCACCACTATTTCTACATAATTCGTAGGCTTTTATAATTCACCACTTCATTTGATAGTATCTACGTCCATGGCTGAAAGCCCTTATACATACCCTCCAACTGCTACGGAATATCCGTAGTTTCAGAAATCTTCTTTTCAGACGGTAGCAAAATTAATGTCTTAATATTTAAAAAAAATTAATTTTAAAGTAACTTGTCCACTATTACTTATAAAAGTGCAGGCCATATGGCTAGATTCTTAAGTTCTGATAAAAGTTTTATGAGAGATCAATTTGCTTTAAAAATTTCTACTTTGGTTCGCTACCACTAGAAAGAATTATTTTCAAAATCCTCATAAGTCGGAGGGTATGCTTATATAGCAAGACGGAAAAGTGCAAAAACTGGTAAGGAAAACATTCCATTTTAGCATTTTTTTCGAGAAAAATAAAATATCTGTAACTATCAAGATTTCTTGTATAATTTTAGTCTATGTATAAAACTGCTTATTTTCCAAGGATAAAGTAGACATTGTTGAATAGTTTTAAAAATAATAAGTTAACTCCTCCCGAAAACTAGTTATAACTGAAATGGTTTTACTACCAGCCTTCCCCCTTTACGTCTCGCTTTCACCCCTGCCTATGTCATGTCATTCATTTAAAAAAGCAAGCAAAAATAATCAAATATTTGCAAAATTTACTTTGTAGTTATTTACCGTATTTTTAATTATTTTGGAGTGTCCGGAGCAGTTGGCATCTCTGCAAAGGAAGAAGGCTAAGAATGCATTTTCCAGAAACAAGATAGTTATATCTACAATGATATTTTAATAATGAAAAAAGTTATATATTTGAATCTGAAGTCTTGGGCAATCAGTATCTCTTCAAAGCTTAAATGAAAGTTAACAGAATATTAAAGCCATACAGTTTAAATATATAATTGCTTACCTGTTACCACTTTTATCGAAAAGACATTTTTTTGTTGTCATGCATAAATCGATTTAACAAAACTTCAAAGTGGTTACAATTTTCCCAAATAAGTAAAAAGATATCAATTATACATGCAATTTTCTTTATAAAATTCTACGTTAAAAAATGGTGAGAAAAATAACTTTCTAATAAATTGGCTGACTAGAAAATGATACATTGAAACTTAAGCTGTGCTACTTTTAAAAACATGAGGCCGCGGAGTGGAGCATATTGGCATCTTAAATGTAATGCATTAAAGAATCTTTAATGTAAGCGAATAGATAGAGGTACCAGCCTTGCGGCACTTGCCTCTACATCTGAGAAATATTTGCCAAAGGCAACGGAAGTATGCGATTGAATGATAAAAATAAACAGTAGAGTAATGTAAAATATCTATGCAAAAAAATGCTCCGAATTATACTTTATATATATTGGCAACTTTTTTCTGTATAGTTCTAATATTTTCTATTTTATACCATATAAAGTTGTGGGAAAAATCATTTTATAATAAATTTACTTGACTGAAAATCCGTGAGCCCACAGAGTGGAAATAATTGTCATCTTTCGTCATTATACTTCTAGTATTTTCTATTCTATATTTTATAAAACGGAGGAAAAATTCACTTTGTAAAAAAATTTACTAAACTGAAAATCTTACATCAAAGACATGAGCCCACAAAGAGGTACAAATTGGCATCTTTGCCAGTACATGGATGCCAACTGTTCTACTTTGAGAAATAGTTTTAATAAATTGGTATCGAATTACATAGTAAAATACGTTAAGGAAGTAAAGTTACGCCTACATTTTGAAAGAGTAACCAGTAGATTATTGCTTTAACGTTTCATTTTATATAATACTTATAATTTCCGATTTTAGTGGTAAAAAATTACTTAAAATGAAATATACTAAACTAAATTTCGCTACCACTAGAAAATAGAATTTCACAAAGAGGAGCAAATTGGCATCTCTGCCAGTATACTTCTAATATTTCCTATTTTATACTTTATAAAGCAGTGGGAAAAATAGCTTTCGAACAAATTTACCAGACTGAGAGACATACATTGAAAACACGAGTCCACAGAGCGGAGAATATTGGCAAGACTTCCAAATACTAAGCTTCTTGAAAGACATTTTATAGAGTGGTAGATATTTAAAATCGAAACTTTCAGAATTTTTTATAATTTTGCTTACAATTTAAATGCCTAACCACAAGAAAGTTCGAAAAATGAGGCGTTTCATATGAAGTATTAAATCATTTATGTGTAGTGATGCTCAAAATAAGTTTAAAGGAATGAAAAATAATGCATTCAAACACAAATATAACTACCACTAGAACATATTTTTACAAAAAGCGTAGAAAGTTGACCTCCCTAAATTAGCATCTTACTTAGTATTCTTCTAATCTTTTCTGCCTGGCTTCTTATATTTTCCATTATATACTATTCAAAAAGTAGAGGGAAAAATCGCTTTATAATAAATTAACTAAACTAAAAATCAAATGTTAAAAACATGTTGTGGTCACTGAACGGAGTAAATTGGCAATGTCAATATTCTAATATTTTCTATATAGCATCTTATATTTTCTATTCCATACTTCATCAAGTACTGAGAAAAACACTCAATATTAAATTTACTATACTAAAAATCATACATTGAAACGTAAAGTGTGTTACTTTTAAAAGCATTTTCCCATAGAGAGAAGCAAATTTGAATTTTTGTCAGTATTATTCTGACATCCTATATCTATGTAACAGCTGTTGATATATTTCGCTAAATTGTGTATTTTTTATAGTCAAAATTTTTATAACAAAATTTATCTTCAGCTTACAAGATCATAGTGGACAAAATATTTGTGCAGTTAGCTACCTAATTCCGATTTAATAAAAGAAATTTAGAAGCAATTTTAAGTTTTTTAAGGGATTCGTATGCTCCTTAAAAATTTCAGAAAAAAATAGCAAAATTAAGGAAATAAAACAGACTTGCATAAATCTGCATTTACCTCGACGTTTAATATTTCCAAATAACTCAAAATATTAACGCGACTTTGGTGTATAGGAATTTTAATTTTAACGTGAAACCTAATTTGTTGAAGTTATTGCACGCTCAGCGATTTTAAAGTGCCTGAAGGAGCTGTAAGACCATATTATTCGGTCGATTCAATTCTGGTACCTCAACAAATTACGCCTGAAATGCCGACTACATCAGCTGACGCCCCAGCTATGGAAGTCAACGACGGAGACCAGCAAATGGAACAGACTAAAGAAGTTTCGACGTCTGATTCAGAAAGCATTAACAAAAACAACATAGAACATGCTACAAAGAAAAGGAAAAAGAAGAAGAAAAGGCCAGCGGATGTCAAAAAACCTGATAATTACTCCACCACGACTACAAATAGCTGCTCCTCTTTACCGCTAGAGACAGCCTCTATCTTAGCACCATCAGAATCCTAAGAGGATTTCAACAAAGCTCCAGATTTGCCCACAACTTCAATGAAAGTTCTACATATCAAGTTTACAGAAGTTTTAATCCGTGGACTGCCAGATGACTTCAAAACAGAGGATATTTCCCTTGAATTAGGGAAATCAAACATCGAAACCCACCACGTAATACAGTTTAAAAGAAGAGTAGGAGGAACCTTCAGGCTCCTCCCACTTTTTCTCACAATCCTTAAAGAAGTGGTGAATCACCGGCAAATTTTCACCATCACAGACATACAGCGGATTCCAGTCCGAGTAGAGCGTTTTCGTGGCGGTCAGGGACCACTGCAGTGTTTTAATTGCCTGGAATACGGCCACGCTCAACGGACATGCAATGCACCTCTCAGATGTGTGAAATGCGCTGATAACCACCGATCCTTCGAGTGTCGTAAGGACAGACTCACACCACCAAAGTGCTGCAACTGTGGAGAAATTCACATCGCAAACTACACGGGATGCAAAGCCCGCCCCAGCAGGAAAAGCCCTCGCTCTGTTTCTTCTACACCAGCCAAATTGGCTCTCAGACTCGTATCACTAGTGAAAGAGCTGCAAAACCTACTAAATAATGAAGTGTCTCGTCTTTTGCAAAGAATCCTAGGAGAGAAAGCTTTAGTTCAGTGACATTTTATTTCTCAATTCCGGACTTTTCATTTCAACATTGAGCTCTAAATTCTAGACTTTCAATATATATCTTAATTTAACATGTGCTAGTTAAATGTAAAAATTTAATATGTATCAATTTCTGTTAATACTTATTTATGTCAACCTATGTATATATATTACAAATTATGTTTACATTTATATATGTCAACAGATGTCAATTTAGATTCGATATTCAAATGTTATATTTACTATATTTATTTATGTCAACTTACGTATATATATTTCAAATTATGTTTATATTTATATACCGTAAATCGGGGAGAGTCTACCCATTTTTTCAGTTTGTCAACTTTCAAGTGGTCAAACTTTTGTAAATATTAAAGAAAAAAGGCTTTTAATAAGTGTTTCGGAATCACTATTTATCCCTCTTTAAAGCTGTGAAATCTATTTTAGAAAATATTAACAGTTACGCTGTTACTGTATATTTTTATAGAACTGCTGACAAATCTCTCGTATGGGGCGAGTCTACCCATTCTACTAAAATGAATGTTAACATTGTAAATAATCAAATTTTACTATTAAATTGTTATTTTAGTTACTATATAGGATATTTATGAAGTAAAATTCATAACTTTATTATATATTCCATTTTTTTATTCATAAAATAACACAAATTGAGTATTTGATCGATTATCACATTTTGATCACAGTTTTGTTTTTATAATCATTAACATTATAAAATAACATTTTTTTCTGATTATTGTTGATAAAAATAAATTAAAATTAATATAAATTTACAATTAAATAATTAATAAATAATAATAATTAAAGATTATTAACAAAATCGAAATTCAAACATTGGGAATCATGAAAAATCCTTTTCCCATTCTTTTGGGAGGTAATAATAATTTATAAATAATAATTTATTTAACTTGCATTAAATAAAAAAAGTTAATTTTGTAATATAAAAATTGAAAAAATAGGTAAAATAAACATATTTTATATTTACATTTATATTTAACCTATAAATTTTCTTATTAATGATAAATTTATCAATGCAGAATTAAAATAATATACTCAAATTCATTTAAAATGACTTAATTTTAATATAAACAAAGTTCTAAATTATATTATTATGCTTTATTAAAACTAAATACGAATGGGTAGACTCGCCCCGCGAATTCTGGCTTTTTGTTTACAACAGCAAAACTTACATTCTTTTTGTTTTTTTTTATATAAAATTAATGTAATCTTAGTCTTAGATAAGTTTATCACTTAACCAAAGTGAAAATAGTAATAATAATAATATACTTACGGAGCACCAACTAAAAGTTTGCTGATTTTCAATACAAATCTCTCAAAAGACGTTTGAACAGGTCGGTTAAAAAGACACCAAATAAATAAAAACGGATCAAGCTACTTCAGCGCCATCTTCCTTAGAATCTGAACTAAGTCCTCCGTCGGAAAAAAAATTTATTTGCAATTTAAAATAGTGATAATTAAATGAAACTAAAATGGGTATTCTCGCCCTTGGATGGGTAGACTCGCCCCGGTTTACGGTATGTCAACAGATGTCAATTTAGATCCGATATTCAAATGTTATATTTACTATATTTATTTATGTCAACCTATGTATATATATTTCAAATTATGTTTATATTTATATATGTCAATATATGTCAATTTAGAATCGATATTCAAATGTTATCATAATGTTATCATAAATGTTCAAATGTTAAATGTTATGTACTGTATTTATCTATGTCAACCTATGTTTATATTTATATGTTTATATTTATATGTCTAAATTTAGTTTCGATATTCAAATGCTTTTTTACCCAAGCAAAGTGCTTGTAATTTTGTATTAGCAACCACATCGACTGCTAAATTCAAAATGTTATCACTTTAAAATTATGTAAATTTCTAGATGTATGGGATAGGGGCCGCTGTGTGGCCCAGGTGCCCAATTTTTATAAGTAAAGTAAGTAAAGTCATCATTTAAAATTCACTCCAGTAACTATACTAAGTGTATTTACTTGTCTCATATGTAGGATGTGGTAGAAAGGAAGTATATTTAAGTTTCGGATGAGATAAATTAAGGTCACAAGTTTGTTGCCTTTAGTGTCATTTTGAAAGCTGGTCAAGTTCATTTATAAAAGCTTCTAAACCTATATGTTCTGTAAAAATCTGTACATTCAGAAAAAAAAATTAACCAAAAAAATTAACCAAAAACATACTATTCTGAAAAAAAAATCAGCTGAAATCACCACACTTACCACCGAATCTGGTAAGATCAATTACTAGCATACACACTCGGGAGCCTAAATTTGTTCCCCGATTTTAATGGAAAAGAAAATATTAAAATTATTTTCATACACATTTTATATATTTACTGCAATAAAGCGGTCTGGAAATAAAATCTTAGTAGCCGAAATCTCATAAAGCTATTATTCTTATTTAAATTTTTTTTAAGAATTATTTTTGTTTAATACGTTATAATGCAGAATTAGGTCTTATTTATTTACATTTCTTTCTTTCTTTTCTACTTTAAAGTAATGTATAAAGCCTTTTTTTCTTAAATATCCATAATGTGTGAAAAGCAAAATATTCAAGAATAAGGGAAGTGAAACAGATTACAAACTCAAAACTCTAAACTCTTTAAATATTTGAAATGGTTTTGAAATAAAAAAAAAATTGAAACTTTATCATCGTTTAAAAACATCACAGTACACTATACAATTAACTACAACTTGTGTGAATCATTGAATTATTTAAATGACGTGATTATTAGACCCATTTTATCTTACTACAATTTTAATGCCTAGTTACAAAAGGCAATTTATAATTTGTGCAGTAAATTAGGAGAAAATTTTAAAAAATCTGATAATTCTTCTGAGAAATCCGAAATTTGAATACGCAATTTGTTTTCAAACAATATACATCATTTTTAAGAATCAATATAAAATATGTCCATTAAGTCATTCAAGATCGGTCAACGATTAAAAATACATTATGACTTTGCTAACTTACTGTATATAAAATATGAAAAAATTAGGCTTTGAATATTGTCAATAGGTACAACTAGATACAACTAGATTTCCTTCAGCGTACTAGCAATGTATTACAATACAGCAAAATTATATTGCACCGCCATGTAACACACCGTTTCGTCTCCAGATTTACGGCTCACATTAGTTGGTTGCGCACGTAGCAAACGAATTATAGGACACCCAACTGTAATATCTCAAGGGTAAATCACGACTTTCTAAAACTAATATCGATTTCAGGAAGGAAGTATCTAAAGAAGTTTTATTTCAAGTGCGGCAAACTTTCTCATATCCAGGTTAGGTTTCACACGCTGAAAAAGTATTTGTTAGAATAAAAAACAATAATGCATGCCTCGAAATAAATTTTATTGCTTTACTTTTAACTATAACCTGCTTATCACAATATTTTTCGAAAAACAATTTCATATATATTTTGCTTTATAACATTTGTAAAATTTTCATCTAATATCACTCTCTAAAAATGTATACTTATTCTCAATTAACACACACCCACCCACACACATATCTATCTATCTATCTATATATATTTATATATATTCGATAAATGTATCATTATAAAGATTGTTTTTAAATATTATTCTATAATTGTGTTTGCGCGTTTTCTAATTTTCTATTTGTTACATAATAAACAAGTACATAATATCGGTGCATAACACATGAATGCTTGATAAACAATGCATCTGTTTCTAAACCGCAGGTGGCAAACTTTACATAGATCATGCCCTACATTGTTAAAAAAATTCCAGATCAAATTATGTTAAAAGTACCGGTACTTTGGGTGCAGGTACATTTTACCGTAAAATCCATTTTTGGTACTGAATTATGAACATTATGATACTGAACGAAACCTCTGATGCGCAGTACTTTTTTTCAATAATAATTACAGCAAAATTACTGAGTCACTCTAATTAAATATTAAGGTAAAAAATACGTATTTTACGCACTTGGAAAAAAAATAAGGTCAAAACTGCCGAAATACTGTAAAATGTACCGTGTTTCTGGCTCTATGGGAACTCCAAAAAGGACGGTATATCTTATTGATAATGATTTTAGTAAAATTCACTGTAAAATATTGTTTTATAATGTGTCAAATGTGGTGAAATTTGATAATTTTATCATGATACTTTAGAGCATGGCATAAAAACCATTTATTTGGTTAAGTTTACTTTTCAGATTCGTATTTTTATAAAATGTGTGGTAAAACGAACTATAATTTAGAATTCCAGGATTTCAGGTAAACCGTTACCACACGAATGGTTTAAATACCAAATATTTTAGTTTCATTAGAAAAATTATTGTATTTTTTACCAGAATCGTGCCATTGCTGATTTTACATTTACATATACATAACACGCTATATAATTCCAATATCCAATATAAAATTTTTTTAGCTGTAGTAATTCATTCAACTTTCATCAATTTTAGTTTAAGGTCTAAAACATTTTCCCGATATTTAAGAAAATTAAGATTATTATTATTTTTTTCTTCATTTTCCTTAGTTTTTTTAAAATAATCTATTTATACTTTTTTTTGCTCAAAAAATGGCGGATATAGACCTTTTTTTTTTTATCGGCGATTACACTTCCCTTGAAGATGTTTTCGAAAAACAATGTCTGTCCTCCGGGCTCAAATTTATTTGATTAATTTTCTTATTCGTGAAAGAAATGCTCAACCCTTTTAAATTGGAAAAGCAGGGATAGCGCCAGAGGGAAAAATTATATTTCTCTTCACCAAGAATGCTACTTCGGAAACCATGTTTAGAAATGATGGAATCATTTTACGAACCGGTAATTAGGAAATATATTCTCCTAGAAAAAATATTTTCGACGGAGGTAATTTATTAAAAAAATTGACTTTTTCTTGTTTCGGTTAGTAAATATTCTTTTTCTGTCAAACTCATTAAAGTTTTGTTTGAAAGAATTGCAAAAAAAAGGGGAATTTAATTATTATTTAATTGAGCGTCTTATTATTTAGTTATAATAATTAATATCAAGTACTCATTTATAATTAGTTTCATAATTTAATTTATTTCCCGATATCTGAGATTTAGTTGTGTTTGAGCCATTGAAAAAAATTCTTTGACACTTTTTAATTTTCAGTAAATAAAATACAGCTTGATGAAAAAATGAATTAGTTAAACTCCACAAATAGAGAGTAGGTTGCTCAATTTGGTATTATTTTATTTACTTTTAATTAAGTCAATATTTGTTTAGTTTGTTTAGCATAAATTTCAACTATATGTGGAAAATAAATGTTCGATGAATGAAGGATTGACTTTGTTCACTAAAATTAGCATTATAAAACTATTGAACAATTTGTTCCAGATGCTATAATATAAAAGTATCATATTAAATAATAATATCCATAAAGATACTACAATTTTTGTAACATTAAGGAAGTGTGTAACATTATTTAACATCTATATGGATACTACGATTTTCAAAACATAAAAGTTTCAAAAATAATCATTAGTGTCTATAAAGATACTCGTATTACGATTTTTTTATAATAATACAGATACAAAGATGCCGTGGTAATCATTAACGCCATATAAATATTTAAATTTAGGAGATTTTTGTGAAATAGCACATATTTTACTAAAAAGAAACTATAATCAAGTAAGCTTCCTATTTATTGTGAACAAAGAGATGAATAAATAGATTTTATTTTAAAATGATGTAAAAATAGTCCTAGTTGTATTTAAAATTTTGTAAAGAGAAAAATTTTGTCAAAACCACACTGTGCTGCTCTATATATCTGGTTCAATATGTTGTTATTAATTAATGAATTTTTTGATGTCATTCTTTAGTTAACAC
>NC_092215.1:36867598-36877195 GCF_043381705.1 Parasteatoda tepidariorum
CTTTTTATCTTTTAGGTTAAGAGCAATCGTAGCTTCAGCTCTAAGAGCGGAGTGAACTAGCCCTTGTATTCTCTTTAGCCCTGAAATAAAAGTGCAATGACGCTTACATGGCGACATTGGTTCGTTAGGTGTTAACACTATTAAAGCGCATTGATAGCTTAACTGAAACATCCAGTTTTTTTGTTGTAGTAATATCGATTCAAATTTACATTGATTTTCAATTCTTATTTTACTAAAAACTTACTTACCTGGCTTTGTACCGAGTAAATAAAAGTGTAATGGCGTCAGTGGTTTGTTAAGGGTAAACACTAATAAAAAGCATTGATAAGATCGCAGAAAATGTATGTTTTTTTATTACAGTTATATCGATTCAAACTTACATTGATTTTTCCTTCTTACTTACACGAAAAAAATCCATATTTTTAAATGTATTTATACTTTAGATAAGGTTTCAAAAAAAAGGGTTTAAAAAAGATCTTTGGACCGAGTAAATGAAAGTGTAAAGGCGTCATTGGTTTGTTAAGAGTTAACACTAATAAAGAGCATTGATAAGATAGCTGAAAAAAGTATGTTTTTAATTACAGTTATATCGATTCAAACTTGCATTGATTTTTCCTTCTTACTTACACGAAAAAACAACAACACATTTTTAGATGTATTTATACTTTAGATAAGGTTTCAAAAAAGAGGGTTTTAAAAAAGATCTTTGGACCGAGTAAATAAAAGTGTAAAGGAGTCATTGGTTTGTTAAGGGTTAACACTAATAAAAAGCATTGATAAGATAGCTGAAAGAAGTATGTTTTTTATTACAGTTATATCGATTCAAACTTGCATTGATTTTTCCTTCTTACCTACACGAAAAAACAACAGCACATTTTTAGATGTATTTATACTTTAGATAAGGTTTCAAAAAAGAGGGCTTCAAAAAAGATCTTTGGACCGAGTAAATAAAAGTGTAAAGGAGTCATTGGTTTGTTAAGGGTTAACACTATTAAAAAGCATTGATAAGATAGCTGAAAAAAGTATGTTTTTTATTACTGTTATAGCGATTCAAACTTGAAGTGATTCTCCCTTCTCACTTACACGAAAAAAAAACACATTTTTAGATGCATTTATACTTTAGATAAGGTTTCAAAAAAGAAGGTTTCAAAAAAGATCTTTGGACCGAGTAAATAAAAGTGTAAAGTAGTCATTGGTTTGTTAAGGGTTAACACTAATAAAGAGCATTGATAAGATAGCTGAAAAAATATGTTTTTTATTACAGTTATATCGATTCAAACTTGCATTGATTTTTCCTTCTTACTTACACGGAAAAAAAACACATTTTTAGATGTATTTATACTTTAGATAAGGTTTCAAAAAAGAGGAAATGCAAATAATCTCTTGCTGAATTTGAAAATATATGCCCAACGATAGTACAACACATCTACTTCCTAACGTAAACACCCGCTAAATCCTCCGGGATAACGGCCTCTTATGATACCGTAAAATCTCCATAAAACAACCTTATAACGATAAGTCAAACCACTTTGTTGCAAATTTTAGATTCACGAGGCACTTGGGAACTGATAGACGAAGTATATGTGATCGTTAAAAATAAAATATACCAAAGTGAATAACAAGCGAAAAAGCACAGGGTTGCAAATTATACATGGCATTGAAGATTAATTCAATGTCATAGTTTAAAAACAAAAATTCATGAATCAGTAATTTGTACACCAAATGTAAAATGGAAGAAATAAATAGTATGAATGAAGAGGTGGAACATCATTTTGAAAAAAAAAAAGGAAAATCAATATTTTTCTCCCCTCGGCTTTTCATACTTTCATTTGAAACAGTGTGAAAGAGAAACAAAATGAATTACTCTAAACGTCGCAATTTCGCTTATTTTATTGCTTACAATTCAGTCCATTTCCTGATATACTTTTGAAGAAAAAAAAAATGAAATAAAAATCAAGAGAACAAAATAACCTAGATGATTACATGAATCACAGAAGAAAAATTTCTGCAACTGATGTGAAAAGAGAATGATTGAAAAGAATGAAAATTTCTTTTATTGTTATGTTCGATTTTTATCCATTGTCTTCGCTTTTCGGGAAGAGGAAGAAAAATATGCCATCCCGTTAATTATTGGTTCTTCAACCCGTGAAGTTTCAAACTTTCGTACCTTCTGTTTATTGGTGAGGAAACTAGTTGTTATAGATTAATTGGGAAAAAACGACATTTTAAATTTAGTTTTGAGTTCATATTTATTGAATGGATAAAGCTTGAGCAATTTAAATGATCCGTTATATGTGTAGAAAATATAAAATTATTTTATTTTTTTAAAAATATCACAGATGAAAACATTTTAAATTTTGAGGAACCATCCTTCAAACAATGGTACGGAAATTGCATTGCTAACAGTGAATATATTTTTTTAAATTTCATTACCACCAAAAAACCACAATAAATTATTATCAAGACTTTGAGATTTAAGCTTTAATTATTTATGTATGATAGTGGTCAAAACCATTTATCATAATCATAAAACGTTTTATCATTAACAATCATTATTATCATCATTATCAATCTATATTGTTATCATTATCAATCATTATTATTATCATTATCAAGCATTATCATTTTCAATCAATATCAATCAATCGATCAATAGGTTCTACAAATCCTGAAGATTCAATCTTTCGTACCTTCTGTTTATTAGTAAGAAAAGACCGTTAAGATAAAGTAAGTAAAAAAAAAATTTTAAATTTATTTTAAAATGAAATAAATCAAATATAGATTAATTATGAACGATTAAATGCGCATTTTTTAATTAGAATTATATTGCATTATATATAATATATATAAATAAATATATATAAATAAAGATTCGTCTGAAAATTTTTCAACTCAAATTGGAGGAAGGCGAATGTGTTTAGCTGTCAAAATACAATAAAATGCTTGTATTTAAAAAAAATAGTTGTATCGTTATCACAATTTTGAATAATTTCTATAGCGTTATGGTCTTTATAAATTTCGTTTAATTTTTCAGCATTTTAATAATTATTATTTGTGAATTTTTTTCAACATTTAGTGTATGATGAAATAAATAGATAGTACTAAGTAGAGAAAAAAGTTACATTATATTGAAAATACATAAAAAATTAAATAATCAAATTTCAATATTTCTTTTGGTTTTCATTTGAAACATGGAAATAGAAGTAAAATAAATTCACTTAAATGTTGCAATGCACTGGGAAGAATTTTTTGCATTTTGCATTTCTGTCCAATTCATAATAAACTTCTAAAAACATCTGAGTAACTGAAAACATCTGAAACGAAATTGATGGAACGAAGTAGCTTGCAAAATCATAAGAATAATATATTACCTAAATAATTATGATAATGTAAAAAATAATAAAACTGTTATAAATAATCAGTAAATAGTTATTGAAACACGACTCATTGTCAGTATAATAAACATGCACACAATCTTCATCAAACAATGAGCTCGAAACAAAATGGAAAATGTATAAATTAATTTACTGCAGGGAGAAATGTAAGAGAATAAATTAATAAAGAGGTTATAAACATGCAAAACTGTTTTCTGAAGAAGAATATAATTCTAATTAAGAAGGATTAAGAAAACCAATTCTTGTATCTCCTGGCTGACGTATTTCATATTTTCGACTTACGGCGATGACATTCCTTATTAAGATGAAGATAAACGTTACAATACATGTATACATTCATAGTTAAAAATTCTTTACTTACGTTGATAAATATGAAAAGTTAATTATATCATTCTAGTTGGTGTTACGCCATCAGTACAATTTTGAAAGTATTAGTTGTTCTACTCATCAATTTCAAGTTTTCTATTGGTTATGCAGTTCAAAGAGCTGAAATACTTTATTTCTGTTTTGAAATTCAAGTCTTAGTTACCGTAACAAATTAAGACCGTACTTCATTATTCCTTATCGCCTCAACAATTTTAGGAAATAATTTTCAAATAACTCCAAAAGATAATATTAATCATCAAGTAAATCTGGTAAAAATATTTTTTCTTCACTCTCTTTGTCTAACATGACTTAGCAACAATTATAATAACAAAATTTACTCAGAAGAAAACTTATTAAAAAATTATACTTTTCGTATTCAAGCGAAAAATATGGTATTCACAGTTTTTCTATAAAGAAATAATGAAAGGAAATATGCTTTCTGCGAGTGTTTAGTTTTATATTCCACGATGAGTAGTAGACGTGTGAACATTTACCACTTAATGCACTTGGCACTGTTACAGAGATGCCAGCTTGATCCAGACAGCAAATAAATATTTTAAAGTGGTAGTTTATCAATTGTGATTCTTGGTTAGTAGAGTTTTATCCACCACTATTTCTGAATAATTTGTAGGCTTATATAATTCACCACTTCATTGTAGTCATGTCGTGCTATACCGTTTAAAAAGCAAGCAAAAATACTCAAATACTTGCAAAATTTAAAAATTTAGTTTGCAGTTATTTACCATTTATTAAATTACTTTCGCGTGTCCGGAGCAGTTAGCCTCTCTGCTGGTATTGATGGTTAGAATTGTACGGTTTGAAATGATAACGAAGGTGTTTATTTACTGGCTCTCAAATGACTAGCAAGCTCAGACCTGGCGAAATGAGAAAGAAGCTCTATCCCAGGTCAGCTAACTCAAAGAGTATATGCAGCAAAGTGTACATATATTTACTAATACGAGATGTAATACTCGTGTATCAAATTGAAATCTCGTCCATGTGAGCATGGACTGTTAGAGTCAGGAGGGCTTGCCTCTTATATGTTACTGTGAGACGTGAAGGGAGAGTTGTTTGATCTTGTATAAGGGATTACGGTCTTGTACGGGTTAGAGATCTTTAATGGTCCTGAAACTGATTCAGTTGGCACCGACCATTTTAAATAAATACGCCTTAATTTAACCCTCTAACGGGCCCTTTATTTCTAGTAAAGGTAAATTAAAGTATTTTTGGAATTGAAATTGTTTTAAGAACAGTAATTGATATAAAAAAAAAACTCATTTAGTTTATAAAAATGCCAGTTTTTGGTAGTAAATATACTTAACATGACCTATTAGGAACTTACTGACTTTTAAGTTTCTTTATTTATAAAATAAATTCCTTAAATGCTACAAACTTCAAAAGGAATTATGTATTTTATAACTTTTATACGTTTTTTAAAAGTGACAAATGGTTACCAATTTTATTCAAACTCACTTCAAAAAAACTGAAGTTATTGAAAAATAGAAACTTAATTTAGAAGTTGTAAAACGTGGTGGTAAATATACCTACCGCGGCCTTCAAAAGGGTTGATAGAAAACTGATAGAAATTTTTAAATAGTGAAAATAAATCTCTTTAATTTCAAATTATAACTTAAATTAAAATAAGGACTTTTCTGATTCATCTGTACAGTGATTATTCAGTAAACAACGAGCGCTGATTATTTAGTAAACTTCTTCTCTTCTTAATATTATGTTCTAAAATATTTTTAAAGAAATTTAAAAACTAGTTTTCCTCAAAATTATATTTGAAAAAAAGTTATAGCATTCCAGTACAGAGAAGTGAGGGAATTTCAAAAATTAAAATAAAGTAGTAGTATAACTGCCTATTCTGTTTAAACAAAAATGAAGAAAATTTATAGATTGGTGTGAGATCAACTTTACCAGTTCCAAGTTCGAACATGTTAGCACATGTATTTAAGAAGTTGCCTCATTGGAAAATGATTTATTTATACTCATAATTAGGAGGAAACAGCCAAATTTAAGACAAGAAGTAAGTTTATGAATAGAAATGAGAGGAATTATTTTTCTTTGTTGATTCGTTACCGAATGTGATGCCTAAACTTGTCATTATAAACTGCAGTAGTAATCAATATATTATTTCTTTATGAAATAAACTGACAGAAAAATATTTTAGCCACCACTTTGAATTTCTTTGAAATAGATGCATGACACTGTCTCACTCACCAAAAATCATAATTAGGTTAACAAATTAAAATGATTTATTCAATCGATTGTACTATAATGCCCAAACTTGAAAAATCAAAAAAAAAAAAAAAAAAGCCNAAAAAAAAAAAAAAAAAAAAAAAAAAAAAAAAAAAAAGAAAAAAAAAGGATAAAATTGTGTAATCCTCCATTTTAATATTTTTCAAATAGTTTCAGTTTCTTAGCTATAGATTGAATAGATTGAATTTTAACTTAAACATACCAGAGAAGCCGGGTCTATTATTAAATTGTATAAAAAGTAGCTGGTGGGGAGAAGCCAAATTGAAATCAGTGATGCGAAATTATTTAAGATCTGCTGTTGTTTTTCAGTCGTCGGTCATTAACCCCTTGGGGACGGATGATTCAGAAAAGCACTCGTACAAAATCAGAATCAAGTTGTAATTAAATAAAAAACGGTAACTTAAATGTAGTCGTTGCAAATTTGACAGACTTACTTTGCTTTTACTTTAATTATTGTTAGTTTAATCATATATATAATCAATATTAATTCAAAGTATAACTAAATAGTTTTATTTTGAACAAAGTAATGGTGAATTAAATAAATCAAATAATTATAACTCCTCTCACAAATAAACTGCTAAAGAATTACTTTGATTACCAGTTTTATCTTTTTACCCTGATTGACACGGTTTCATGCTGGCACGTATTTGTGACAGTCGGCCCGAAAGGGTTAAGGTAGAGGTGGTGCGTTTTCCAGAGAGGATGTGATTGTTCTTGTTTTCCAGTTTCACCATCTATGGCCAAGAATTCGAATTCTACCACACCCATACGACACACCCGCTTATTTAGCGAACCCTTTCTTACATCCATTCATCCACAGATCTTAATTTTAACCTGAACCAGTGAACGATCAATCTCCAATTCAGTATCCTCAGAGATATTGATTTGTCATGGGAACATGAAGGACTTCGTAATCTGACAGGTTTACCGAGTACCATTTACTAGATGGGAGTCTTCGCCAGATGGATTCAAACTTTTGTTTCATAAATATTAGTCCAGCTCCCTGCCAACTAGGCTAACCCGGATTTCAAGATCGGTAAAAAAAAAATAAACGATTGGAGAAGTGAATGAAATTATCTGGAAAAAATGCATTCTGGTTTAATTAATATAAATATTAAAAAAATACAGTTAACTACATTCAGATAAATGAACATTCATTTACTTGCACTCTAAATTTAATTAGTCTTATTTCAAGGGCTTAAATAATACGACTGATAATAGTATTGAAATTTACTTGAAATGAACAACTTTTCGATGATAGAAATCACATTTTGAAATAAATACTTTGGTTTACTTTTCAAAAATAATATTTTTAATCGCCAAATTATTAATAGAAAAGGTTTAAAGCAGTTTTTTCTCGGGATCTACTTTATAAATCAACAGGGGCCTTAAAATTACAAGATGGTGAAATTTTAATACATGAAAGTATGTCAGTAGTAATATGCTGCTTAAAATTTTGCCAGAAAAGGTTTTTCATGGAGATACGTTCTCGTTTAAAGAACAATACAAAGTGGTTCTTGCAAGTATATTGAAATATTAATAATAGTCTCATTTTTAACTACTTTTTAAAATTATAAGGCCCATGGGGAAATGAAATTAATTTATTCAAATAAAAATACAATGCTTTGCACGATGCCTACAGTGTTATACGTTGTATTTCAGAATATCTGAAATAAATATGAAAATATATTATAAAAATAAATAATACAAATTAGTTTTTAACTAAAAAACTAATTTTGCGCAAAATCACTTTTTTTACTAAGATTCTGTATGCCGCATCAAGTCCTTCGTTTCTTGAGCAAGAATATAAATTCATGAAAAAATAATAATTTTAAATAAATAAAATATTAAACAATGTTGACCTTTCAACCCTTGTTGATTGTCTAGTTAACTTCACTCTTGGATCGAATGAGACACTGAATTTCCTCATCGTTTTCCGTTTTCTTGTAATCGAAATTCCTACGGTTTTTTTTTACATTGTAGCAATTTTATTACCATGAATATGATATGGAAAGGTGATAAGAGTTATTCTAGCTGTTAAATACGAAAAAATTAAAAAAAACATGACAAATAATGTATAGTTATTTATAGCAATGTACTTATTATAAATATCAATACATTTTAATAATGCATGCTTACATTATACATTATAATATTTATAAGAATGTATAATAATAATGTACAGTTATGGTATCTTTTAGCAGCGGAGTGGGTCCCCGGTGCGCAAAGGGGAACATTTTCTTCGAATGCAGATCATCTTGCAAAAGAATGGAAAAAAATCGTGAATAGTCATTACCTCCTACATCAGAATGCCTCCACACTGTTTTTTACAAGTAGTCTGCTAAGACTATTTAAAGAGTGAACCAGTTTTACCATGAATCCCAATTCTTTTATAAAAGTAATTGAGGAAAATTTATCATACATATTTGAGAATTGAATCTATAGTGCAAGTAAATAAGCAAAGCAATTATATTCAAAAATTTAGCAAATTTTTAAACATATATTTTCTAATACTATTTAATTTTTACTAGTTTTTCTATTAAATGCTTATTTCGTAAACTTGTTTACCTTCATAGTGGTCTGATCTGACTACCTACAAAAAAACGTGTCGAGGTTTTCAGTTATAGGAGGCGTTGGCATAGGGCAGGTTTTCATGCAGAATAATTTTATTATCGGCACAAATTAATCAAATAATCAATTAAACATGTAATTGATTACTAATAACTGAAATTTTATGCTTTCCTTCTTTTATCTTATATCTTTCGTTAGTCATTATTATTCGTTTTAATAAGCATTTTTAATATATAAACACATTGCAAGCTTGTTTTTAACCTTTGCTGAAATTTTAAAATATTAATCATAAAATAGTTGAAAATTATATTTATCTTGCACTAATCTCCATTTTAACAAGTTAATATGCATTCTTTCTTCAAGGATCAATATAGCCTGATTGTAATATTGTAACTTTTTATTCGTATTTTTTTTAATTTATAGCTTAACTTTTCACTTATTAATTAGCAAAAAATCAGGAAGGAAAAACTATCAGATTTCTACCTTTGTCATTAAACTTGAAGAGGGGGGGATTCTTAATTAAGCTTTAAATTCAAAAGCCCCACTCTCGATTTCACACTAGCTGCTTGCGTTCATAAATATTTAGATGTTAAATTTTCAGAGATTCCCTAAATTTAATTAGGGCGGTATTACACGGAGAGAAAAGTACTTCGCCGCGGCCTTCACTGCATTTGGGTCTTGATGGATTTTTGCTCTTTTGAAGCAGGAGGATTAGGAAGTGACAGCGTTTCTTTTTAGAAGAGTTTCAGAAATAAATTAAATTTCGAATTTCTTTTGGCGTTTGATGTTCCATCAAACGTGCTATTTTTGGAAACTTTTTTCTTAATTACCTGACACATTCTATATATTTTTCTTTGACTGCTCTAGTTTTTAAAAAAAATTAATAATTATTGAAAAGAAATGAGTCAGATGAAAAATATTTATTAAAAATGTCATTCTTGAACCGAATTTATGTGATTGTTGATAATCGCCGGTGAAAGACATACATATATATGTATATATA